>NC_082596.1:81296987-81599315 GCF_030936135.1 Gavia stellata
TCTGAACAACATATCACAGGCAAAGAGATATTGTGATTATGTTTCTCAGATATGAACTGGGCGAAAGAAAGATGGCATTGTTTTCACAAGCAAAAGCAACTTGGGCCAGTTGCTCAAAGACAGTATATAGGGGTATAAATTGTCAGGTAATGGTAGTGTATGCAAGGAAGTTAGATGCCTAATTTTATAACATGCTCATGCAGGCTTTTAGAATATCTGGCTCTTCAGTGTCTAACAGTACATGCACACATCAAAAGTGGATCTGTGAGAGTGCAATGAAACAACAGAGATAAAAATTTTAGCAATTCCTCCTTCCCCCACAAGCTGGAGAGGAAACCTGGAAATTAAACTTAAGAGTAAGCTCTAACGATTAAATTGGGCTAGCCTCTTACTCAGGACCATAAAGCCAAATAACATCCTACTGAATTCACTACTTCTGTAGGCTGGGTTTTGCTTTCTCTGAATTTAACTAAAAAATCCCACAGAATAAAAATCTAGAATGTTTTGGTAGTGGCAAAATGATTAGATATATACAATATTTTTTTTCTCTTCATGTGGTGACTTATTTTGCATAGGGAAAGTGTCTTTTCATAGGTTCTCACAATAGGTATGTATTTGTTAGTGTTATTTGTAATTATTGTGTTTTTGGTCAAATGCATGTTAATACTTTTCTCTTGCCTGCCTTCCTGAATATTTTCTAATATTTACAGATCACTTATCACATTTAGAGACTATTTTGTTGCAAGTACTGCAAGAAATTTAGTCTTCCTGTGATGTGGTCCTCCTTAATTCTTTCACTACAGTGTCAATTCATTCTTGATTTTCAACCTTTTCAGAAAAAAGACTATGTGAACTTTTTACATATTGCATGATATAAAAAAGAAACTATGGGATAATTTAAAAAAAAAAAACAACCTATGGGGAAAAAAAAAACTATGGGGAAAAAAAAAGCCACTAAAGAAACATTTTTCACTGGAGTGGTCAACCTGCCACTAGATAATGTAATAATGTAAAAAATCTTACTTTTACTCTCTTTTTTCAAAGCCACTGTGTCAGGGCTCTTATTATTTTTATTGTTACAGTAAAATATCTTTTTTTTTTACATGTGAACAATTATTTGTCCATAAACGTGCTAGCAACACTGTATTCACTGCATTTTCATTTAAGTTGTTAATGAATGGTACAAAAGCTTCCCTTTTCTCCTAAGGATTCATTTTACATATGGTCAGAATCACAAGAACGAAAGGAGAGGGAAAGATTCATGCATAATTTGCTCTTCATTAGCAATATTCAAAACTTACCAAGCTCCTTTCTTGTAGACTCTAATTTGCTTTAAATTTTTTTGAAGCTCTGCTGTCCTAGATCTATGTAAAAACTATTAAAAAATTTATATACATTTCTTGCCTTATAAGGAAATACTGTCCATTTTCTTAGAGACCTGGCTGTTCTCTTGCCATTTCTGTGGTTTTCCTGCTTGTAATTGCGAGCAGCTTTGATTCAGGGACAGACCTGATATGGCAGCTTTTTTGCTCGAATTCTAAGGAGACAAAATGAATACTTATGACTGAATGCTGCATTGTGGGTAGGTTTTACATACACAATATATAGCTTAAAAAGCTGAAATGCTATGGTTTGGGGTCATAAGAGATGGCCTGTCAAAACTGGGAGTGAAGTTAAATAAAAAATTAATTAGGATGAAGGAGAACATCCTGTTCTTAGGTCCAGGCTTTGCAGCTGAGATTCATAGCTTGGGCGGGAGGGGAGAAAGAATATGCATTATATTGATAAGTGTCTGACTTTCCCAAGATGCCTCATAAGTAAATTTCAATGGAGATGAAAATAATTACCACAGTGAGACTTCTTCTTTCAGTATTTCTTCTTCTTGCTGAAGTTTTTGATCTAGAGCATTGTAATATGCAAATCAGTACCTTGCAATGAGATTATCTATGATAATGAAATAGAAATAAGTTGATGGTTTTGTGTTGAAGTGTCTTATAGAGACTTCAAGCCATATCAAAGTTGAATACGTTACCAGCATGCTATGGTTTTGCTCCTTCTTATTTAGTTCACTGTTGTCCTTGGAATTTAATTTCTCTTTTTGTTGTTGTTGCTGTTCTCTATTGTATCTGACATACATAAATTCAACTATCAGCCTAGTTATGTACACTTGTGCTCTGGCCTTTCTGACCTCCATGAAACAGGGAAGAGAATCAATTCTTCCCTTCCTTGTACTGCCTATCTATTTCTTAAACACTGCAATCTCATTTATTCTCCTGAAGTGCGTACATTTGTTAATATGACTTAATTTGGTATGGATGGCTTAAATTGTTTTTCTTATATAAAGCATGTTTGCCTTTTTTAATACAGGAAAGCAAAAATCATGTTTCATGATTAGACATATGGTTCATTGTTAGAAGGACAAAAACTTTAATGCAACTCAAGTTATGTAGTCCACATGAAGGAAAAGAGAGGATGTATCTTTTAAGAGCTAAAATTAGTGGAAGATTATGAAATCTCTGATTAGAAGTACATTAAAAGTCAGATAACTACTGAACTGCAGAAAACATAAGATGATAGATCAGCCTTTTGGGTTATCTAAAAACCAGTGAGTTTGGCAAGAATTATTTGTACAATGATATTTTGAATGGCAGGAGAAAAATTATATCCATATTTGTGTATTTCTGTGTCGTGGTTTAAGCCCAGCCGGACTAATCACCACACAGCTGCTCACTCACTCCCCTTCCTCAGCTGGACAGGAGAGAGAAAATATGAAGAAAAGGCTCGTAGGTCGAGATAAGGATATAGGGAGATCACTCACCAACTACCATCATGGGCAAAATAGACTTGACTTGGGGAAATTAGTTTAATTTATTACCAATCAAAATCAGAGTAGGATAATGAGAAGTAAAACCAAATCTTAAAAAAACAACACCTTCCCCCCACCCCTCCCTTCTTCCCGGGCTCAACTTCACTCCTGAACCTCTTCCCCCCCCGAGCGGCGCAGGGGGACGGGGAATGGGGGTTGCGGTCAGTTCATCACACGTTGTTTCTGCCGCTCCTTCCTCCTCACACTCTTCCCCTGCTCCACCGTGGAGTCCCTCCCACAGGAGACAGTTCTCCACGAACTTCTCCAACGTGGGTTCTTCCCACGGGCTGCAGTTCTTCACGAACTTCTCCAGCATGGGTCCGTTCCACGGGGTGCAGTCCTTCAGGAACAGACTGCTCCAGCGTGGGTCCCCCGCGGGATCGCAAGTCCTGCCAGCAAACCTGCTCCAGCGTGGGCTCCTCTCTCCACGGCTCCACAGGTCCTGCCAGGAGCCTGCTCCAGCGTGGGCTTCCCACAGGATCACAGCCTCCTTCAGGCATCCACCTGCTCCAGCGTGGGGTCCTCCACGGGCTGCAGGTGGATATCTGCTCCACCGTGGACATCCATGGGCTGCAGGGGGACAACCTGCTTCACCATGGTCTTCACCACGGGCTGCAGGGGAATCTCTGCTCCGGCGCCTGGAGCCTCTCCTCCCCCTCCTTCTTCACTGACCTTGGTGTCTGCAGGGTTGTTTCTCTCACATATTCTCACTCCTCTCTTCTCCGGCTGCTGCTTCCCGGTTTTTCCCCCCTTCTTAAATATGTTATCACAGAGGCGCTACCACTGTTGCTGATTAGCTCAGCCTTAGCCAGTGGCAGATCCGTCTTGGAGTCGGCTGGCATTGGCTCTATCAGACATAGGAGAAGCTTCTAGCAGCTTCTCGCAGAAGCCACCCCTGTAGCCCCCCCCCGCTACCAAAGCACTGCCACGCAAACCCAGTACATTCTGTTATTGATCTCATGAACAGAGAAGTGTTTATATGAAGCTATTGTTTTCCATGGCAATGCTTATGCCCAGTTCACTCAACAAAAGCAGGTCTTCCTGATAACTAGTACAAACACATATTTTTTTTTATTTTTTTTCATTTGAGTGTTGTGTCAATTCTAAATTTATATTAATATATAAACTCTGCATTTGAGATGTCTTACAGGTTTTGCCAACTACAAATGTTATATACCATTTTTTTCTGTAAGAAACATACATAAACAATGGTGCTTAAATGGAACATAACCATGATTAGTTGCAGAGACCATGCTGGAGACTGTTACTGGGAGATATCAGAAACAGCATGAACTATGACTTAGAGGATACTATACTAAGAATGGCATAAAAATCAGGTTAAGAATGCAATGACAGCCAAAGAATGCTGTAATTCACCTTGCCAAAGGTTTATGTCAAAGAAACCTGTCAGTGAAAGAACAACCAAAATCTAGGTTTATGTTTCATTCATATAAGAAGATTTTTTTTCAGTGAAACGGAAATTCATGTTTCAGAATTTCAGAATATCATCTGGAAACACAGGTAAGATCATAGAAATGTGGTGGATAATAGATATAGTAAAAAATGGACAGGCAACTCTTACTTTATACTGAATGTATGAATTTAAAAAATTTAAAAATTGTAAGTAGATATAAAAAAATTACAGAAATCCCTTCATGAACAGAACACCCATGCATCTGTACCTGTGCGTGCATGAACACATGCTTTCTGTGTCTCACAATGGTTTATCAACCTACCTATCTAAAAATTTGATGATGAACAGAAAAATTTGCTGGTGATTGAAACATTTTAAAATTTAACTTTTCCAAATCAGATTAAAAGTCTAAAACTGAAAAAAAAAAATGTTGTTAGGGAGAAGGGAGTCTTGGTTATAATGCAACGGATTGGCAAATTGCTCGTGAGCTGGGAAATGGGGCTAGGAAGGAAATTCGTATGATTTTGAAAGCTATCTGGTTTCTATTGAAACTTAGCAGAAAGTAGTTCACAAGGTATTTGGAAGGCTGCAAAAAGTTGCAAACTTCTATTGGAGTCTTTCCCCCAATTTGCAAGATACAGTTAAAATGTAAAGTAAAATAAACATATAGATCATTTAGGAAAAAAATAACATACAGAGCGATGCAATTATGGAACCTACAGATCTTAAACTTTACATATTTTCATAAGTGTTCTATGTGCTTTCACGTTAAGTACTTTCATGTTAGTATATTCCTTGGATTAAAGTTTCATGTGAGTTTATAATTTTATACACTACAAAAAACAGGTGACAGAAAATGAAAAGCATTAAAAAACCAAAGTATTTGAAAGGCACTTGGAAGATAACAGATAAATAATAGTCAGCATGGATCCATCAGGAACTGTTTTTGTCAAACCAGTCTAATTCTTTTTTTGACAAGATAACAGGCTTTGTAGTAGAAGAGAACTAAGGGTTGTCCAGTCTTGTCTTCAGTAAAAGTTTTAATATTCAGGTAAGAAGTTCATAAGCAATTTAAGGAACAGCGCAAATAGAAAGCTCCTTGGAAAACCGTATTGAAAGTTTTACTGGAGTTTCAGAAAGATGGAAGGATTTACGGGTTGGTTCTTAGTCTGGTAATGATAGGTGATTTCATAAATAATCTGACCAACAGAAAAGAGAGTACAGGCCTAATTTCAGATGATGTCAAACTTCAGGATCGTTCATATGGGCTGAAATACAAGGTTAGAATTCCACATTCTTGACAAAATCAGAGATAAGGGTTAAAAAAAAAATCCACCCCCGCCCTTATTTTATTTAGGACACCTACAAAATGTGAATGTAGGAATGTTCAACTGTACTAAGGCCACAAAGGAAATGAATGACTAGGTAGGAGTTGTGCAGAAAGGTTTCTGATTTCTGAGGATTTAGAAGTGATCATAAGCTAAACATGAATCAAAAACACCATCATGCTTTAAAAATAGTAAGCCTCATATTTTGTTGCATGAATAGGAGCATAGGTTGCAATATGTATAACATTATTCTTCAGCTGCTCTCAACATCAGTAGAGTTCAGAACAAAGTTCAGAAAGATGGGGACTGATATGGAGAAAATTTCCGGAATGAGAAAAGGAAGAATGAATTCATCTGGGCTTTTTTAGCAGTTTTGCCAAGAATAAGGGATTAGTCTTTTTTCTTTTCTTTTTTTTTTTTTTTTTTCATTTTGTGTGGTGTGTAGAACAATAAAAAATGGACTTAAATTGCAGCCAGGATGTCAGGTTAGACACTAGAGAAATTTTTCTATCACTAAGGATAGCAAGAAATGTAATAGATTGCCTGGGGAGGCTGTGGATTTCTCTGTCATTTAGAACAGATGGTGAACATCTGACAGAAGTGATGTAGCAATGCCCAATTCTCTCTTGGGACAGAAGGATAGATTAAATGACCCCTTAAGGTTCTCTCAGCCTCCTCTGCCCGCTTTTTCTTTTCAGGTCTAGAATACTTTACAGTACATTAGAATTTCTTATGCACTTACTGAAACTATGTTCTGCATAGACAGAAGCAAGGTACAATGTCTACATTTCTTGTCAGTATCCCATTGCCACAGAGCATTCTCCTCTCCCTGAAGACAAGGAAGGAGGCGTTTATTTTCCGGAAAGGTATTGGATAGACTAAGGGATGGATGTGTGCCTATGCCAGCTCGACTAACTCTTCTCTGGCAAACAATTTTTGGCACGTTGAGCCAAGGGAAGGGAAGAACGCATACTACATTTTGAAAGGCATGGCATAAGAAAGCTCTTCAAAGTCTATGGTGTTTCAGAAAGTGTCTCAGTATTATTACACTCCAGCATACAGTATTTGTAGGTACTACAGTTACTTCAGCTGGTCCTCCAAGGTGAGGAGTGTTTGTCTGCCTTTTTTTCCAGGAGTTGCTTTCTGTCCTATTTTTATTAAGTCAAACAATGCAGGAAAGAATGAGTCTCCAAATGCCAGAGCAATACCGAGTTAAATAGGAATTTAGCGAATGTAGACAGATTGAAAAATGGATTTTGAAGTAACAGTAAGCTTTGAAGACAGAATAGTATAATTTGTATTAATGAACACTGACTGAACATTTATAAGCATCTTGTATTTCTTCCTCTGTGTCTGATGAACTGTATTCAGATTTTTCATGTGAATATACTCCTTTCCTGGTGCTTAACTCAAAATCTGCAAACGAAATTTTGGGTTGATATCTTGCTTTTCAAGGGAGACTATATAAAACATGAAGTTTGCCAAATCTTCTTATATTTTTTCTTGTCTTAGGGTAGAGAAATTTCAAATTGCACTGTATTAATGTTCCAGTACTTTACTGTTCACTATTTCAGTAGGCAGGGGAAAACAAAAAGGAATTTTCTAGTTACAGTTAGTTGTAGCTTCTCATAAGCAAACACAGGAATGGGACTAAACCTTCTTATGATTAAAAAGTCTCAGAGAAGATACGTGTTCCTGAGTACTACCTCCATTTTCCTTTTGAAGTTTTTCTATTCATAAATAATTAACATGTCACTCAAGACTATTTAAATTAGATATAAAGCAGCTTTTCTCTTTTTTTCCCCTAAATAGCTTATAGTTTTTCTTCTTTTACAACTAATAAAGTCTTTTACTAATGGTTTAGTATTTCTGAGTCCTAAATTTTCTTAAAGCCATCAGTAGGAACACAAAAAATGCTATTTAGTTTTCAGGATAAAGAAAACTAAGTATTATTTGGCTGTACATAATCAGAAGCCCACTATGTAATTCCACTGGGAAAAAAATGTTGCTTATTTTGAATAGCAAATAAAAGATTTGTTCCAGAGCCTTCTTTATTCTATAAGGGGAAATATATCCAGTCTGTTACTGTAGACACTCTTTAACACTGTTGTGTGTTAAACTACAGATAGACTGATGTTATATGGATCATGATCACCAAGAGTCAGGTAAAAAGAACACTGAAACATCTTGTTCTGCTGTCCTGCATTCCCCTTTATTGGCATCTTCTCTCTGTCCCAAAATTCAGTGAACATACAGGGGTTTTGTAGAACAAACTGTTACTGGAACGCTATTACTTACTTTGTTTTAAGAGAAAATCTAACCAGAGCCTAACAGAATAAAATATCAGGTAACTAGGAAGCAGAAAATGCAAATGACAGAGGATTTGTGTAAAGCAGTAATATCACAAAATCACAGAATGATAGGGGTTGGAAGGGACCTCTGGAGATCATCTAGTCCAACCCCCCTGTAAGAGCAGATTCACCAAGAGCAGGTTGCACAGGAACACATCCAGGCGAGTTTTGAATATGTCCAGAGAAGGAGACTCCACAACCTCTCTGAGCAGCTTGTTCCAGTGCTCTGCCACACTCAAAGTAAACAAGTTCCTCCTCATGTTTAGATGGAACTTCCATGACCAAATTTGTGCCCGCTACCTCTCGTCCTATCACTGGGCACCACTGAAAAAAGACTGGCCCCATCCTCCTGGCACCCACCCCTTCAGTATTTATAAACATTGATGAGATCCGCCCTCAGTCTTCTCTTCTCCAGACTAAAAAGACCCAAGGCCCTCAGCCTTTCCTCATAAGAAAGATGTTCCAGTCCCCTAATCATCTTCGTAGCCCTTTGCTGTACCCCCTCCAGCAGTTCCCTGTCCTTGAACCAGGGAGCCCAGAACTGGACACAGTACTCCAGATGCGGCCTCACCAGGACAGAGTAGAGGGGGAGAATAACCTCCATCGGCCTGCTTGCCACACTCTTCTTGGTGCACCCCAGGACACCATTGGCCTTCTTGGCCCCAAGGGCACATTGCTGGCTCATCGTCATCCTGGTGTCCACCAGGACTCCCAGGTCCCTTTCCACAGAGCTGCTCTTCAGCAGGTCAGCCCCTAACCTGTACTGATGTATGGGGTTATTCTGCCCCAGGTACAGTACCCTACACTTGCCTTTGTTGAATTTCATAAGGTTCCTCTCTGCCCAACTCTCCAGCCTGTTCAGGTCACGCTGAATGGCAGCGCAGCCTTCCAGTGTGTCCGCCACTCCTCCCAGTTTTGTGTCATCAGCAAACTTGCTGAGGGCACACTCTATCCCTTCATCCAGGTTACTGATGAATATATTGAACAGGACTGGACCCAGTACTGACCCCTGGGGAACACCACTTGTTACAGACCTCCAGCTAGACTCCGTGCCACTAATCACAACCCTCTGAGCTCTATCTATCAGCCAGTTTTCAATCCACCCCACTGTCCGTTCATCTAACCCACACTTCATAAGCTTGCCGATGAGGATGATGTGGGAGACAGTGTCGAAAGCCTTGATGAAGTCAAGGTAGACAACATCTACTCCCCTCCCCTCATCTATCCATCCAGTCATGCTATCGTAGAAGGCTATCACATTGGTCAGACATGACTTCCCCTTGGTGAATCCATGTTGACTACTTCTGATAACCTTCTTTTCCTCCAGATGGTTTGAGAAGACAGCCAGAACGAGCTGTTCCATCATCTTTCCAGGGATGGAGGTGAGGCTGACTGGCCTGTAGTTTCCTGGGTCTTCCTTCTTGCCCTTTTTGAAGATTGGAGTGACATTGGCTTTCCTCCAGTCCTCAGGCACCTCGCCTGTTCTCCAGGACCTTTCAAAAATGACGGAGAGTGGCCCAGCAACGACTTCTGCCAGCTCCCTCAGCACTCACGGGTGCATCCCATCAGGACCCATGGACTTGTGGATGTCCAGTTTACTTAATTGGTCTCCAGCTTGATCCTCCTCAACCAAGGGAAAGTCTTCCTTCCTCCAGACTTTCTCTGTTACCTCCAAAGTCTGGGACTCCTGAGGGCTGGCTGGAGCAGTAAAGACTGAAGCAAAGGCAGCATTCAGTAACTCTGCCTTCTCTGCACCATCTGTCACCATGGCACCTGTCTCATTCAACAGCGGGCCCACATTTTCTGTAGTTTTTCTTTCGCCTCCGATGTACTTGAAGAAACCCTTCCTGTTGACCTTGACATTGTTGTTGTTAGAAAAAGGAAGTATGATCTTTCTACATAATATAAAAATTGTATTTTCAAGTACTTGCATCTAAATGCCACTGTTAAAGTGATCAGTCTGAAGAATATCTTATTTATCCTATTATATAAACCATATTTGCATCAAATAAATGTGCTTACAAAAATCCCGTCACAAGAGTAAGAAAACAAATGATCCATATCTGTAAAAAATATTAAGAAAAATATCTGTTTATAGATAGGGCCTTAATCAAGTGACTAATTATCGAAGTAAAATACATGTCTATGGCTATAAGCACTGAGGGTAGAACACAGTGTGGAAGAGATTAGTAGTTGTGGTATGGCAAGTTATATGGGACTTGTCAACCCGCTTGCTGGTAGACAATGAAAGATGGAAAGCCATTTATTGTGTCAGGTGCTAGACAAAGGTTTCTGCCATGGGAATCTCCCCAGCCCATACTGAAATGAATGCAGACAGGGGTGGGAAAAGTGTTTTTGCTGTGGCCTTATCTCCTACTCCTGTAGCTTCTATATTGGCCTTGTGGGTTCTCTGGCAGGAATTTTAGTTCTTGGGACCTTGGCAAATTGTTCTGACAATTTTATTTTAAATTTTGATCACCTTTGTTTTAACATTTCAGCTACCAGAAAACATAGCTGCTTTCCTGGAACTTAGAATGACAATTGTATAAGTATTATGTCCTTGTCTACCTTAAAGCTGTTTGCATTTTCATTGTAGCTATACTATAGCTACACCACAATTATCAGTCCAAATACTCTTAAAATACACAAAGGACTCCGTACTGCCAAGGTTCCAGTTACAGCAGTGAAATCTCAGTGATCAAGCTTTCTTCAGTTCATGCAAGAACTTTCTATCAGTTCTGACAGGCCTGTGTGAAATGTACCCTGAGAAATCCCAGACTGTTGAATTTGCCAGGTTTGATCTTCTGTTATAGTCACAAATAAAGCATGGAGACAGATCTGTCTGACTCTTCACTGCAATGTACCTTACCCATGGCGTTAGATTAAATTAACCGTACTAGTAACTAAATCATTTTCCAAAAGGATTAGTACTACGGTGAGGCCGTGTGGAACTAGTATTATGTTATGTCTGCCTACAAAATTCGTTAATATACTTGACCTTTGTTATCCAAATGTGGTTCTTGTCCTGACTTTGCATTTCTCATGTGTAATAAAATGTTCAAAATACATAAATATGGTAAATCTCATAAGTAATGTATTTGGTGTGACTTTTTAAAGTTTTAATTTCCTAGTCCCTTTTTCTTTTTCACCTCAAATTTAAATTGCATTACATAACCCTACCAGTGCAGACTGAGAAATTATTTCTGTCTTGTCTGCATCTTCTTAACTGTTGACACAAAATACAGCAAATATCAACTTCTCAGAGTCTTAATCTTTCTTGGAGAGATGGTATCTTGTAACTGAAGTATATTTACAAAGCTGGGCACTGGAAGATTTCCAGTGACTGTCCAGTTTTGAGCTACTGCCACTGGAAATGTGAAGGAAGTGTATCAATAAACTTTTGAATTTTATGGTTTTCTGCATGCAGTATGATTGTATGTCTGGTTTAGGGCCCGTTTTCTCCAGTCTTTCCTATAGTAATCTAGACAAACAGCTATCCCTATTTAGCCTAGAGTAAGTATTACATTAAAGTACCAAGCAGAAAAAAGATTACCTCAGTACATCATACAGAATGCAATGCCATCTGATTTTCTGAGCACGGGTAATTTTTCCTAGTGGTAAGTCTCACTAAGTAAAGCAATTTGCAGGAGTTTACAGAACTTTTTTGAGAGCGTAAACTTTCGATTCAACATGTAACAAGTAAAGCAGCATTTCACCTAATTTCTTTGGGTCAGATCCTCAGCTGGTTTAGAGGCATTAAGCTATTTAAGTAAATAGAATTATGTCAGTTATCAGAAGTTAAAAAGTTTGCACTCTGTTAAAAAAATATGTTATGTTGGGGACAAAAAGAGCTTACAGACAGATGACTATTTTGGACACTTGTGTATTGCTCACATGCAGCTACTGCGGTAAACAAGCTTAGCTGCTGTGGTGAGTTGACTCTGGCTGGACACCAGGTGCCCACCAAAGCCACTCTATCACTCCCCCTCCTCAGCTGGACAGGGTAGAGAAAAATATAACAAAAGGCTCATGGGTCGAGATAAGGACAGGAAGAGGTCACTCACCAGTTACCATCAGAGGCAAAACAGACTCAACTTGGGGAAATTAGTTTAATTTATTACCAATCAAATCAGAATAGGATAATGAGAATAAAACTAAACCTTAAAACACTTTCCCCCCACTCCTCCCATCTTCCCAGGCTCAACTTCACTCCCAATTTTCGCTACCTCCTCCCACTGAGTGGCACAAGGGGACGGGGAATGGAGGTTGTGTCCAGTTCATCAGATGTTGTCTCTGCTACTCCATCCTCCTGACACTCTTCCCCTGCTCCAGTGTGGGGTCCCTCCCATGGGAGACAGTCCTCCATGAACTTCTCCAATGTGAGTCCTTCCTATGGGCTGCAGTTCTTCATGAACTGCTGCAGTGTGGGTCCTTTCCATGTGGTGCAGTCCTTCAGGAACAGACTGCTCCAGCGTGGGTCCCCCACGGGGTCACAAATCCTGCCAGCAAACCTGCTCCAGTGTGGGCTCCTCTCTCCATGGGTCCACAGGTCCTGCCAGGAGCCTGCTCCTGCATGAGCTTCCCATGTGGTCACAGCCTCCTTCAGGTGCATCCACCTGCTCCAGTGTGAGGTCCTCCATGGGCTGCAGGTGG
Organism: Gavia stellata; assembly: GCF_030936135.1. Taxonomy (NCBI): domain Eukaryota; kingdom Metazoa; phylum Chordata; class Aves; order Gaviiformes; family Gaviidae; genus Gavia; species Gavia stellata. The sequence goes on from NC_082596.1 coordinate 81,309,600, forward strand.
ATAATCTGCTCCATCATGGATCTCCCTGGGCTGCCAGGGGGACAGCCTGCCTCACCATGGTCTTCACCACGGGCTGCAGGGGAATCTCTGCTCTGGCACCTGGAGCACCTCCTCCCCCTCCTTCTTCACTGACCTTGGTGTCTGCAGAGTTCTCTCTCACATATTCTCACTCCTCTTTTCCCTGGCTGCTGTTGCGCAGTTTCTTTTCCCCTTTCTTAAATAAGTTATCACAGAGGCACTACCACCATCGCTGATGGGCTCAGCCTTGGCCAGCGGTGGGTCTGTCTTGGAGCTGGCTGTCACTGGCTCTATTGGACATAAGGGAAGCTTCTAGCAGCTTCTCACAGAAACCACCCCTGTAGCCCCCCTGCTACCAAAACCTTGCCAGACAAACCCAATACAGCTGCAATGTATGAAGAGGGTGTTGCACTCTGCTGAAGGCAGTCTGTATTTCCTTCTGCCCCACGAGAAGCATAAGTATCCAGGAGAGCAGTTCAAAAGAAGGGATCTTTGAAGAAAGAGGACATTAGCTTTCTTCTCTGGGTTACTAAGTAACATTTTCCTGAATTACATGATGCCAGTGGAGGCCCATGACAGCACAACCCTCTTAGTCATATCAGAGTTGCATATTTGTATATTTTATTTAACTAATGTACTGTATTTAATATGCTAAGAAAGAAAAAAAGAGATAACTGAAGAAAGGCAAGAAGAGAACATCAATGGTTTTGCCTTAGTTTCCTGAGAAACTAAAGGAGCAGAGGAATGAGCTAGAGAGCTGCTATAACAGACCAAAAGAATTATCTAGCAGCTGGGAGAAGAGAAAACAGGTCTGGGAATGTGAGTGTTTCTTTTGGGTAGGGAAGAAGGAGTATAAGCATTGAGAAGAAACTAAATTGAAACTGGACTATTTTACTAATCTTTAACTGGAATAATCTGAGCCTCAGTATATGCTAGTTAATGTTTAGTGAGCTATTAGAAATAGCATGGGGTTATCTTGATAAACTGTTAATAAGAACAGGAAACTGAAAATGTACTGTAAATACCTTTTCTCATAGATGGCTCAGGCAGCTATATGTATGGTGATACATATACATATGCATCAATATTTATATGTATATGTAGATATTTGGCATTTTGGAGTTGTTTTTATTGAATATTTACAAATAGCCAGATTCAGCATATTGAATAGCTGCTAAATTGCTGGTAGAATAGATGCAGTTACTGGTGGTTTAAAAAAACCAATACCAGAAATTTGTCAGTACAAAGAGTTATTGTGATTATTTAAGAAAATCAGATTTTTTTCAGTACAAAGTGCCTATGTTCTTTGAAAGTGGGTTTACTAATTATGGATGTAGAAGTCTAACCTTGTCATGTTTTAACCCCAGCCGCGGCAACTAAGCACCACACAGCTGCTCACTCACTCCCCCCACAGTGGGATGGGGGGAGAATTGGAAGGGTAAAAGTGAGAAAACTCATGGGTTGAGATAAAGACAGTTTAATAGGTAAAGCAAAAGCCATGCATGCAAGCAAAGCGAAACAAGGAATTCATTCACTGCTTCCCATGGGCAGGCAGCTGTTCAGCCATCTCCAGGAAAGCAGGGCTCCATCACGTGTAACAGTTACTTGGGAAGACAAACGCCGTAACTATGAATGTCCCCCCTTCCTTCTTCCTTCAGCTTTTTATTGCTGAGCATGATGTTTTATGGTATGGAATATCCCTTTGGTCAGTTGGGGTCAGCTGTCCCAGCTGTGTCCCCTCCCAACTTCTTGTGCACCCCCAGCCTACTCGCTGGGGGGGTGGTGTGAGAAGCAGAAAAGGCCTTGACTCTGTGTAAGCACTGCTCAGCAATAATGAAAACATCCCTGTGTTATCAACACTGTTTCCAGCACAAATCCAGAACATAGCCCCATACTATCTACTGTGAAGAACATCAGCTGTATCCCAGCCAAAACTTGTACAAACCTTAAGAATAGTTTGTTTGGAAATCATTAGGAGTATAGAAGCACTTCTAGTATGTGAAATATGACTTAAATGGTATGCATTCTGTTGCATAATATTCTTCTGATGCTTTAAAGTGGAAACTCCTTGATTTCATATGTTAAAGTTCAACATAAATTTAACCAATGAGAGCATATATCTTTCCTGTTTCGTTTCTCTGAAACTCTAGATTTCAATATTGTGCACTCGTGTTCTGCCTCCTGAATTTAAAACTGAAATATTTCAACAGAGATAGAAACTAGGAAAATTATCCACATTACTCTCTGGCTGATAGCTCTGCCACACTTCGAACCAGCTGAATTCCCAGTGTGCCAGTTGTCACTCCAGTCAGCAGCAGAGGCATTTATTTCTGTACTCAGGCTGTAGCACATTTTAATGATTCTGAAATACAAAAAGACATGCAAAACTGATTTTGCATTCCATGCCCTTAAGCAAGCCTATTATCCATGTTGTGAAAACAGCAAGTTAGCATTTTTGTTGTAATTATTTGAGCTGATTATGTGTTATGTTTCTACTCAGAGGCATTTTCTTCCAAAGCAGTTTATGCAATTACTAGCTGAGAAAAGGCAAAGCAGCACTCCAGAGGCATCTGCCTTAAGATAGCCTCATGCAAGTTTCCCCTTGACAGAGTTGGCATGCTTTACCATTGTAAAAAACTACACAACATGCCTATTGTATGGCTCAGATAAGAATGATACAAGACTGTCTGTGAGAGAACGCATTTTCTTTTTTTAACACTACACTGATGATTATAATAATTCTTAAACTGTGTATCTTTGTGCTGAGCAGGACTATGACACTATCCAGAGATTTAAAAGGTACTGTTTTCATTAATCAGTATGTTCCCAACAGTAAGGACCACTGCTTCAGTAATCCACATTTCCACACATACATATTTTGACATAAGAAAAAAGAATCCCATGAATGTTGTTTTCATAAAGAAATGCTTCTGCAACTATTAGGAAGAGGTGAAGCCTACTGCTAAGCTTGTATTTCCTTTTTCAATTAGGTCAGTTGTAAGACTTTTATCCTACCTTTTCTTCATACTGGTCTAAATGCAGAAAAATGCTGAGAGACGAGCAGAGGATCTGGCTTGCTGAAAAATGCAACAGCTGCGCTACTGAGTGAAAAAGGCTGCAATCCCAATGTCTGAGGTCACTGTAGCAAGTGCTCCTCATTGGGACCTGGAGCATAGGGGTGGGAACATCTGGTTTCCTTTCTCCTCCAAGGATGAGGAGGGCTTGCTCACTCTGCAGAAGGAAAAAGCCCCCATCACTGTCATTAGAGAAGGAGCAAGACAAGGATTGGGCTGTATGGGTCCATACAAGGAACCAGCCCAGCTGTGTAGCTCAGGGAGCAGGGCAGGACAATCAAGTGGCAAGTGCAGAGCCCCAGCAGCAGCAGCATGTTACTACCCACCCGGGTAGAGCAGAAACTACGAACGGGTGAAGAAGTGATTGTGTGACTGCTGAACTAGATTGGCAGATTCACAGGGATAGGTATAACCAAGGATGAAAAGCAGCAGTTAGGAGCACTGGCAGGGCATGCTGCCATAGAGGGGCTAATTTAGAGTGGGACACCTGTGGGATACACTGATGTTGGGAGCAAGGGCCCATTACCAACAAAGACAAGACCACAAAACCAGCGGCACCAGAGCTGGTGCCAGAACTCCAAAGAGGATATGTGCCCACTGAGAGAAAGAACAATATAAGTGGTGTATGGCCTCAGTTTCGACGCCAGTGCAGACTGTCAATCAGTTATAGAATAAACATGAAGGAAATTAGTGAGAAAAGCACCCATGGTTAGGAGCTGGTGTTTAAAGTGCCCAAGCCCCTGCACTGGTAGTAAAAGAGGTCATTCAAGCGATCTGCCAAATGAGTGAAGCCTTACCAGATGACAAAGTGGGGGGGTCAATATACAATGCAACCCAACAAAGGACCCAAAAAATTCAAAGGACCCAGCAATGTAACACAAAAAAGGAACTAAAGATGGGCAAAATTTGACCTGATCAGGGGGACACTTTGTAGGTGGCTCATGAGTTATTCAAAAGGAATTAATGGAAAAATGGCAAGAATACTTGACTGCCACATTAGCAGCCCACACCTAGGAGTTAGGTGAACAGATCAAGGGGTAGCGGAAAGTGGACCCAGCTACCAAAGAAAGCTGGAGGTGAACCTCTCCATCAAGGAAACTTGGGTGTTGGACTAGATGATCTCCAGAGGTCCCTTCCAACACCTATCGTTCTGTGATTCTGTGAAACATTACCCGAACAACTTAGTGACTCCCTGTAAGGACGGTGTTCCACCTCCACCCTGGAGGAGAAGGGGAACAACCATAATTGTTGGTCACTTTGAGTATGGTTGCCCAGCACACCTGACTCTATCAAGCATGAAGTTCTCATAGACATCAGTGCCCGGTGCACCCTATTGCTCTTGAAGCAAATGGAAGGGTTGCCTGTTGTCAGCATTGGAATGACTGGGTGTGTGACTTAGGTAGTGATCATGCATGGACAAATTAGTCTTGATAACAATCAATGGGAACACATGCCCATTGTGGCAGGCTCAGAAGCCCCAAGATATTTAGGACTAGGATGCCTGAGGGGTGGATAGCCCAGAGAATCATAGGAATATGAGTGGGCATTTGGCATTACTGCTGGAGAGGAGTGCTTTGTCTTACCTATCTCTCAGGGTTGCCTGAACAGTCAAGATGTGGTAGGTCTTTTGAAGGTCCTCCAACAACATGTATTCATGACAACAAAGACTGTCAATCAGAAGCAATGTCAAGTCAGTTGGGAAGCTAGAACTCCTATTCGAATACAGAAGCATTGTTTTAAGGAGTAAGGAGCTATAACACGAGTCCATTCCCCCTACAACAGTCCAGTGTGTCCCACAAGAAAGCAAAATGAGGAGTGCTGGCTGAGGATAGACTACCAAATCCTGAAATTAAGTGATTCTACTTTTGGCTGCTGCTGTCCCAGACATGGTCCAGCTACAGTACCAACTGGAATCAAAACAATCAAAATGATATGCCACCATGAACTTGACAAGTGTACTCTTCTCCATTCCCATAGCAGAGAAATATAAACCACATTTTGTTTTCATCTGATTCACCTGGAATCCACTACTCGCAGGGTGGAAACACAGTCCCATCATTGGTCTTGGATTCAGAAGACCCTAGCAAAGCAAAGTGCCCCAGAACACCTGCAATACACCAATGAGATCATTCTCTGCAGACAAACAGAAAAAGAACAACAAGCCAAGCCCCATGACAAAAACAGAGCTGCTGAAGCACCAGCCTATGATGATGACCCAAAATACTCACATTCACTGATGGCTCCTGCAAACTCCAGAGTGTACAAATGCTTTGGAAAGCAATATAGTGGAGTCCCCTCTCTGGTTTTGTGGCCAAATTGAGTGAATCAGGAGAATTCAGTCAGTTCACAGAAACCAGGGCTATGCACTACTCCTAGCAGTGACTAAATGGAAAAAGTGGCCCACAGACTATATCCAAGTCACCCATTACTGGACAGTAGCCAATGTGTTGTGGGAGTAGACAAAACAGTGGAAAAAACACAGATGGAAACACTGAGATAGACCCATCTGTGCAGAAGCAGTACAGCCACTCACCAAACGCAACCAAGTCTTGTCAGCTACGTGAACAGACACTTTACAAGGAACCAAGCCTCAGGAAGTTATACATAGGGGTGCAGTTGTAATAAAAACATTAACTCCAGTAATCTGGCTCTCAAAAGAAAGAGTAGAGTTTGTGAGAGGTATACATTCAGTTTATAATATTAACGCTATTGTCTGGGCCTCAGAGATGAAGCATAGAGTTTATAATGAATGTAAAGATTTGGAAAGTAATTCATGCAACTAATCAGTACGAACAATCCACTTTTATTCTCCACATTGTCAACTCAGTCTCAAACCACAGCAAGGATACTGAATAAAACTATAAACAAAAATTTCTCATAATTGGTATTAAAAGTGTAATTACTATTAGCAGAATATGCAATGAAACAGTCTTCAAAATCCATGAGGAAAAATATTGAATATTACAGCTTAAAATCAGTGAAGGGGTCAAAAATGCATAAGTCATTGCTTCTTCAGATGTAGAACATCTGGCCTTGAAAACAATTACAAAGGTATTATTTTTTCTGTTCTGGCACAGTTTTTGCATGTGATATTCTCTCCTGACAGACTTTTTAAACATAAACGGTGTTAGCAAGGTCCACCTCTTATTAGATAGCCTGGAGGAAAAAAGGTAATGGATTCCAATTAACAATGAAAAGCCCTGTTTGGTTCTAAAATATGATCAGAAAATAGCATGTTCTGGTCTGTCATCAGTGAGTGAAGTTTGTAGTGAAACCGATTCTTATGACGTGCTAACTTTCCATTTTTTTCTTAAATTACTTATTTGGGGAAAAAATGTACACAAAATCGTTTTTTCTTGCATTATTTTAAAATTAATAGTATAGATGACTATCATTGTCCAAGATGAGAAAAGAGTGAAAAGAAAACTTAAGTGAAGAGTGTATTGAATGTCCCAACAATTTTTTTTATAAATTCAACTCTTGGTTGGTTGTACGGTAATTAAATGCAATTGGGTTTGACGTTTCAGAGTAAAAAAAAATGAATTCACTTTTTGGTTTTCTGAATATCTTTTTATTAGAAGTACCAAGTACAGTTTTGAAAATATAACAACATATATAAAATAAAATACTTTTTAGTATACAATTGCATTTCTTAAATCAATATATGCTATATAATAATGCAGCTAGACAAGACTTTCGAAGATAACTATTGACCTAAATTATGTTACTATTTGGACTCTTGGTTTATTTTCTTTAAGAAGACTTACCTTCAGAGTGTATTTGATCATTGCTTTCTGAAAACGGACCTGTTTCACATATTTCCATTTAATTTGGACATATATGACTTGGGGGACCTAAAAATTGCATATTGCTTCTGAGCTCTTGTACGTTGATATAGATGAAAGTTTCCAAAAGATAAAGGGAGGAAGGGAGAGAGAGATGGTGATAAGAACAGACAAGAAATTAAAGTATTAGTCCTTAAAATAATGTTTTAAGACAAAGAGGATTTATTCAGATCTACGGCTGAAAAAGATCCAATGATGTCAGTGAGTGAATTTTAAAATACATTTTAAAAAAAGTTATAAAATTTCCTTTGACCGAGAGTGCTGAGACAATTAGGAAGCAAAGAGAATAGGTAATAGTGTGTACTATGATTCATTTCAGCTGATCATGTAACCTCTTATTGGTTAAGCCACAAACAGTAATGAACTACAAGGTACCTGATATGGAAGAGGCGGTTTGTGCTGTGAAGGACTGAAGAACATTAGGATTCCAACATTGTACTGAAGCCTGTGAAAACATATTTAGAGACTAAAATTGTATGCTGCATATAGGTTCATTATAACAGACCCTACATGAAAATGAGAGCTCGGCAAGTGAATAAAGATGGGAAGTTTGTGAACCGGGATACTAGAGCATGTGGATTATTTTACATTAGTTAAAAGGTGACGTCCCATTTCCTCTAAACAGAGTAAGAAGAACCAGGAATGTATTGTTCATGTTCTCAGGGCATCTTTTTATGTAAGGATGTATCTTTATATCAAAATGTGTCTTGAAGAGAAGATTTAGAAGCCAATTAATGGTTGTACTCCTGAATGAAAGAGTACCAAAAAAATCAAGAACATTTCTCTAATGTAATATACTTAGCTTTTTAGATGTTTAGCTGTTCTGCTGTTGTTCTGTAATTAATTGTGCATCATATCTCATCTTGAGATGGTTAGAAATAAATCAGGTGAAACATTTTTGCCTAAAACCACAGATTCTGTATTTCTGATATGGTATTCTATATTTGAATACTAGCAATAAGTGTAACTTGTTAAATGATGACACTTTTCCTTCCTCCAAAACTACAATATGTCAGAAGAAAAAAGCAACTGATAAGAAACAGAAACTGAAACATTTTGTCCCAGTATCTAGGTTTCTATTCTGACTGCAAGAATATTTCTTCAAATTGTTCTAATCATAATTTTAATAATAGAAAAAATCTAAGAAAATTATATCTCCATTTTTAACTAAAAATTAGACATTAGTTCAACCCCAAAATGATTTTGGGGCTAGCATAATAAAAGGAAGACTAACATAAGGACAGTTAACTTAAGGGCTTTCTGTACAATGAGAGAAAGGTTTCAAATTTCTACTCAGAGCAATCTGCCTTTCTGTACCCCTCTGTCTTGGACAATGGGTAGGGAGAAAACTTGGTTTTATGCATGCCTTCTCATTGGTTTAATTTCAACTGCTGAAAAAGCTCCCAAACTATTAGCTATTTTCCTAATTTTTTATGAAATCTTATTGTGACTACAGAGGATCTGATGCTGATTTGGAACAAGCATTTTATCTCTTAAGTAATCACAATTGGGTCTTTTTTTCTCCTTTATTGTAAAAAATTCAGATCCAAAAATCACCCTTTCCATTTGAAGTTATGTGTGATGATTGTCACTTTTCTTTTGGAGAGGGAAACATACAAAATTCTCCACAATTTACTTCTCCTTGCCTTTCTTATCTTTCAGTTGAAGGTTTTCCTGTAGTACTTATGCTGCCTATTTCCTGCACCTCCAAAGATGTAATGCCTTTATTTTTTTTCAGAATTAAAGCAGCTAAGCAAAAAGACCTTTCAAAACCCCCCTCACACCAAAACTAAAAGCACCAGCATTCATTTTCAGTGAAAAAGTCATTCCAGTAAGGATAGAGCATTTAATGATATAAGGGTTTAATTATAAATGAATAAAAGTTTAGAGGAAGCCAAATTAGTGCTATCTTCATTAGACTGTATTCAATCTGTGCAATGCTAAATCCTGTAGTAACTTTCTTGGAATCTTAAGGAACATCTGCATTGGAAAGAGTATTGAGAGTACATCTTCAAAAACACTGGGGTGTTTTGTTTTGTTTTTTAACACACCACAGTGAGATTAATTGCTTACTAAATATATAGTTCGGAATAAAAAAAAAATTAAATTCTCTTTGGGTTCTTCTGCCCATACTGAATGTATTAGTTAGTCTTCACTTAGTTTCTAGTGAACAGGTAGCTCCCGTATAAGAAAGAACCTAAAGAAAAATCACTGGAGTAAAATATTCAGAACCTGTGTCTGGCAGCACATAATTTACCAGTCACTGTATATTTTTCTCTAGAGCAAGTTCAATATTATTTATAAAGCTTATGGAAATATATAAGTAACCAAGTAAGCTTTGACTAATAGGGAAAATATTCATCAAATCAAAACAGAAAACTTCTTATAATAGCCAGATAGCTATATAATGTTTATTTAAAATTTAATATATTACACATGCTGATAGCTGTTGCATAGATATTCTGGGCTTAGCAAGTTAACCGTGCAAAGGAACGCCTCTCTCAGTAGATAAAACTGAGTGGATACTTAAACAGGGAGATCAGTTTTGTGTGGCAGCATAGCTGAGTAGAAGCAAAAAGGCCAGAGAGAATAGAGAGCCCAAATACATGAAAGGAAGAAGTAGATATGGCAATATGTTCACTGAAGTGTGCTTGCCTTAGCTGCAAGAGAATAATGAAACAACTGAAATAAAAGATTGGCTTAATTATTTTGAGCAGTTACCACTCTACAAGAAGAAGACAAAGTCTGATGACTCAGGCTTTTCCATGTCATTTTATTTTATGTGTATAATGGCTTTTTTGTTGCTAGGTGAACTCTCAGCAGGCTGGCATTTTTTTGCCTGTGTAAAATAACTTTAAAATGAAAGCCTGTGTTTACTGCAAGCCTCCATTTTTAGAAGTTATTTTATTCTTTCAAGAAAAAAATGGCTGATACTTCACTTGTTTCATTACTTTTGGTAGCGTGAAAATTTTAATTAAGTACGGTATTGCAGCAATCAAAGAGAGCACTAAAACAACACAGACAGATAGAAGCTAATAAGGTTTTATGTCACTTAATCCAGAAGACAGCTCAACATCTCACTGCTTTGCCAAGCAGCAAAAATGTAGCTTACTTTTATTTGAAAGTACTCTACTAATTGGAAGGAATAGGAATTGTTCTCATATAACACAGACTTTGTTGATTTCTGCGCACCACAGTAACTACATACAGACTAGTTTACAATTCAGCTTAATTGTTTGCAGGTTTTTTTGTACTAAGAGACAAAAGTATGATACGTGAAAACATTAATATAGTTGGATTGGCTGGCGAAGGAGGAATTCCTGAGCTCAAAATTCAGTTTCTGTTATCTGATCCTATTTTTGTCTTAGTTTAAATAGCAGATGTAGTAAATAATATGTTGTAATCAGATAGCAAGAACAAATAATGAGTGTTGAATTGCTAACCATAGAGGAGCAAAACAGAAGTACAGCTAAAGAGATGACATAACCTGTCCTTTTGTCAGATAAACTTTAGTCATTCCGCCATTCAGGAAGATAATACTAGATATACAAGAGCATTATAAAGCTTCTGCTTTTGAAGATGTGGGCATTTATGAAGACAAAAAGAAAGAAAAAAGCTCCAACAACTTGGAACATATGTTATGGGGATGGTTTCTCTATCAGTTGGAAAAACATTAGTATAAGAACTACAGAAAGGACTTTGGAGATTTTTACAATTTTTTGAAATTATTTTTAGTTTGCATTCTAGCTGCTTTTTTGTATTCTCTCTGCTTATACTTAACATTCATAGTTGCAGTTGTGTGACTATTCACTTGGCATTGTTCCATTCTCTGCATAACGTATTGTTACTACACTCAAGAAGAAGCAAGTGCATTGCTAAATTTCCATTGGAAAAAAGACACTGAAATTTGCTCTTGATATTGCTCCTTTTGCTTATTGGAACACTCTAGATCTTATTTAGGACATCAGTTTAATGAATATTGAGGGTGCTTAGCTTTTTTATATTGGAACATTTTTTGGAGCAGAACTTTCTCCCAGAGGAGATTCAAGTAGATCAAGTCACTAGTTAAGACAGACTCATCACAGAATCACACAGAATCACAGAATCATTAAGGTTGGAAAAGACCTATAAGATCATCAAGTCCAACCATCAACCAATAAACGCCACCATGCCCATTAAACCATGTCCCGCAATGCCACGTCCACACGTTCCTTGAACACCTCCAGGGATGGTGACTCCACCACTGCCCTGGGCAGCCTGTTCCAATTCTTCACCACTCTCTCAGTAAAGAAATTTTTCCTAACATCCAGGCTCAACCTCCCCTGGCGCAACTGGAGGCCATTTCCTCTTGTCCTGTCGCTAGTCACTTGGGAGAAGAGGCCAACACCCACCTCTCTGCAACCTCCTTTCAGGTAATTGTAGAGAGTGATAAGGTCTCCCCTCAGCCTCCTCGTCTCCAGACTGAACAACCCCAGTTCCCTCAGCCGCTCCTCATAAGACTTGTGCTCCAGACCCCTCACCAGCTTCATCGCCCTTCTCTGGACACGCTCCAGCACCTCAATGTCCTTCTTGTAGGGAGGGGCCCAATAACGAACACACTTTGAGGTGTGGCCTCATCAGTGCCGAGTACAGGGGAGCAACCACTTCCCTACTCCTGCTGGCCACACCATTTCTGATACAGGCCAGGATGCCGTTGGCCTTGTTGGCCACCTGGGCACACTGCTGGCTCATATTCAGCCGGCTGTCAATCAATACCCCCAGGGCCTTTTCTGCAGGGGAGCTTTCCACCCACTCGTTCCCAAGCCTGTAGCGTTGCATGGGGTTGTTGCGACTGAAGTGCAGGACTTGGCACTTGACCTTATCAAGCCTCATACAATTGGCCTCGTCCAATTGATCCAGCCTGTCCCGATCTCTCTGCAGAGCCTTCCTACCTTCAAGCGGATCAACACACCTGCCCAACTTGGTGTCATCTGCAAACTTACTGAGGGTGCACTTGATCCTCTCGTCCAGATCATTGATAAATATATTAAACAAGACCAGCCCCAGTACTGAGCCCTGGGGGACTCTGCTTGTGACTGGCCACCAGCTGGATTTGACTTCATTCACCACAATTCTTTGGGCCTGGCCATCCAGACATTTTTTTACCCATTGAACAGTACACCTGTCCACGCCATGAGCAGTCTGTTTCTCCAGGAGAATGCTGTGGGAAACAGTGTCAAATGCTTTGCTGAAGTCCAGGTAGACAACATCCACTGCCGTTCCCTCACCCACTAGGCGGGTCACCTGGTCATAGAAGCAGATCAGGTTGGTCAAGCAGGACCTGCCTTTCATCAACCCGTGCTGGCTGGGCCTGATCCCTTGGTTGTCCTGCACGTGCCCTGTGAGCGCTCTCAAGATGAACCTCTCCATAACCTTCCCCAGCACCGAGGTTAGTCTGACAGGCCTGTAGTTCCCTGGATCCTCCTTCCAGCCCTTCTTGTAGATGGGTGTCATATTTGCAAGCCTCCAGCCGTCTGGGACCTCCCCTGATAACCAGGACTGTTGATAAAGGAAGTATTTGGAATACTTATTTATATATTATTTATATATTAATAAATAGATATTATTTATACTAAATAAATGAAGTATTCAGAATTCATGTTCAGAAGTAGAAAATTTCCTTTAGACAGACAGACTTGTTGGAAGTGTTTGTATTTGAATTCATAAAACAGAACCAGTACATCAGCAAATATGCACCCAAAACATGTTCTGTTAAAAAGGAGAAATGGTGAACTGCCTTCCTGCAGCTGCATATGAGTTTGTATACTGCTAGTTCACAAAATCATCTGTCAGAATGTCTGTCTCAGCTCAATTCATCTGCTTTGAAATGTAAATTTTTCCTTAGAAAAGAAATAAGATCAAAATCTCTTGTAAAATTTCAAGACAAAAAGAAACATGACATAATTGTATAGAACAAAAATAGAACAAACATTGAATCTGCAAGTTTGGAGCACAACAAAGTACCATTCTGTGACTGATTTTAGAGAAATCCACAGTCAAACTCAGTGCAGATAGTCTCCAGGTTATGGTGATATTTAATCAGTTTACAAAAGGCAACAGGTGAAATAGTGGCTGGTTCTGCATTACAACAGTTATCATCTGTGACAATTTGGTATGATGGTCTCATGCCTTTTCCACTGAATTCTCAGAGAAGTAACAGAAATACTAACACTGAAATGTAATTACTGTAACTGGAAAGATTTTGGTAACTACTAATCTACCTGTGCACTTGTATTCTAAATGGCCATATTTATATCTGTAACATCTTTATAGAATTCATGTGACATAGTAGAGAAAACAAAAAAAACACAAAACAACCCCCTCCGCAAAAAGCCCTACTTGCACCAAAAAGACAAAGCTATTGAAATACTGTAAGACCTTGATAAGGGTAAGAAAGCAAAAAATGGAGAATGCAGAAGCTGAGATACCATTTATGTCCAATTTCATACTACTTGGGACTCCTCTTCAAGTTAACTGATTTATTTACTTAGTAATTTTTTAATTCCTTTTGTCTTAATTATGTCTGGGAGAAAATGTAAAAGACCTGTAAAAATAATTTCATATTACTCAAATGAGAAACTGAATTGTCTTGGAACTCAGGAAAATGAACGAATAACTGATGTGGTAGAAATGTATTTGTTTATTTTTTATTTAATTTGGTAACATTTAACCTTATGCCAGCAAGCAGTCCTGTTCTTAAAGATGACTTTTCCTTTGGGACTAAATGGTTTAAGTTTAAAGTTACAGCTAAATTATCTCAGTGTAATGGTGATGTTTTCATTGGACTTGCACTAGCCCACTAATTTTTTGATTCAGTAAATCCTGTGGAGCTGATGCTTTGAAATGATTGGGTCTGTTACAGTTCGAACATTAATATATACTGTTCATGAGATACTGTAGCCAAAGTCTTTGTATCAATCAGGTGAGAGCAGATGGAAAATTTCCCCTGTGGTTCTATAACTTTGCTTTTATCTCCAGTAATTCTATATTAAAAAAAACTTAAAATTTTGGTTTTACTCTGCCTGCCAAATATTCATCTAAGTCATAACTCATCAGATTGTTAGAAAGTGTTTGAAAAGTACATGGTCTGTTTGTATTTGAAGCAAAGAAAAAAACTATTTAATTGATTGCTTGCAGGGTGGTTTAGCAAATTCGTCACCAAAATGATGGACATTGATTACTGAAGATGTCCTTATGAATACCTACGTTAGAGCCATGCTAGTGTGGGAAATGTGACCCTGTGAGCATCATCTTCACAGAAGTCATACATCGTAAAAGTATGCATGTGCCTAGACTGACTGCAGTCTCAATGTTGCATTGGAGCAACTGGCATACAGTGATCCGGTTCTCCACGTCTGTGTGTCAGGGGTGGGGAAGGCAGGGGACATGCCTGTGTTAGTGTTTATGGTATAGCCTAGTCCAATACGTAATAAACACAAGACAGAACATGTAACTTACAGCATTCTTTAGATACATAAGCATAAACATACTTGACTGCATTGTGCAGGTTCTTTCCTATGCATTGGACTTGCATTTGGTCCTCTTGCCCATTCTGGAAAATTTATGCCTTATTATTTTCAATTTCTTTCCAGTATGTAGTTTTTCAAGACAGCAATGGTGCTTTCTTTTTCCTATAATGTATTTTTGCATAATTACAGTGAAATTACTTTTCATCCCTGCAGCAACAACAGCTGTTTTGTGATCTCTCAAGCCTACGCATCTTTGAAGAATATAACCATAGCTGAGAAATTGTCTCTGGTGAGATTCAGGCAGAGGTATTGGTTTTTCCATGGTATTTGTATTATTGTGTATATTTTTATCTGCATTGAAATAAGTCAGTAATAGTCATCAAACCATGAATCTGAACAGGTTCTTTATGGTTCTTTAATCATAGACATTTCTGACTAACAAGTAACTTAGCTAAAGAAGCCACAATTAGCAGTTCAAACAATTATGGAACCAGAAACTTTCTTAATATTTGTAATAACTTTGTTAGCAAAGGACAGTTTCATTGCCATAATTTCCTGTTTCTTGCTTTTCTTCCAAGGACAGGAAGTTTTGTAAAGTTGCATGGTTATATTTTCATTATCTGGGCAGCAAATATAAAGACAGAAGAATGTTTCATGTTATTGGGTCATATTTGCACTGAAATACAAACTTTTAGGTATCTGATAAGGCTTTTCTTGTTACTGAAAACAATAAATAATTACTGTAAATGGGGAAGGGTGTGAAAAAGAGAGAGGAAAATTATGTGAAAATAAAATGTCAAATAAGGAATTCATAAATTAGAGAACATTCTGTAAAAATAAGAAAGAGACTAACTACTATGAGGAAGCTAATTGGTCTAAAAAATGAATTAGCAGGAAAAGAAATGTAAACAAAAAGCATGGATGAATACTTATCCATAGACATGTTTCATTGAAAGCAAGTATACATACAGAGAAGTGAAAAAGTATAAATGTAAAAATTGGGATAAATCAAAATGGAAGTCATTTTAGTTTGGCTAAAACTTCTGATGTGGGTAGCAGAGTTACAGAGCAATATTCTTACTTTAGAGCAGAAGTTTTACATTGATAGTACTGCCAAACTGTTAATTTCTTTTGAAGAAAATGCACCTTTTCTTCAGTTTCCAAGACTTTCGCATAGGAGTTTACTTCAATGAAAAATAAAACTTCTTGAAGTTTACAAAAAAAGAAATGTTTCAAGCATGTCTTTTCTTGATAATAGAAGAAGCCAAGTACATTACAGAGTACAGACATGAAATGACAGATTTAAATAACATTTACAATATGGCCACAAATCAACTCTCTGATAGATACAATTAGAAAACACCCAAAAAGGAAAAGGAATGTGGAAGGTTATTATCTGCAACTAAAGTCCCAGCATTAGGAAACTGAAGGATAGTGCTTAAAAGGTCAAACTTTGTCCCCATATAGAAGCTTAAGTATTTTAGGGTAGTTGGAGATCATTTAAAGGGAAGATAAAGCCTTGATTTGAAGAACTCATATATGACTCATCTGATATTATTCTAAAAAGACAGCCTTTGGAAGTCAAAGAGAATGGATTCTTAGAAGTGGAAATTACAGCTGAAAAAATTAGCATCATGCACAGCAAAATTGGTGGGTAATTGGTGGGTAACAAATTAATAATTGACATGTTGCTATAAAGATTTCCAGGGTTTTTATGAGTTAAGCACAGTCACAAATCAGCAACGACTTGGTTAAGAGCTTGTAGTTAATGCTTGGTTTGTCCTACCAATATCTAGATATTGGAGTCTTATATATCTATTTCAGAAACATATTTAAATTCTCATACAGGCTGTCTGAAGAGGTATGTCTTTAAATGTCGACATCTTTGTCCTTCATTCTACTTTCCTTGGAATACAGTATCTTTCCTGTTTCTTTTGTTATACTTTTCTACTCCGAGTTTTTTCTTCTTAGCCCACTTCCAAAAGGAGGATGTCAGGTGAACTTTCTTTCAGAAGTATACAGAAATTGAACAGAGATGAAAATAATGATGTAAAAAATTTTTAGCACATGTCTCATAAATGTGCTTTTATCCATACATATTTGTCAATAACAGTCTTTTTTTTGTCCTGTGGATTCAGTGACACATTATCTTCTCAACCTCATCTGCATATAAGGACTGCTGTTTGAGCTTAGTGCAATGCTCAGGGTTTGGGGGGCATTGATTGTTTTCCACTGCTGCATTTTTCAGACCATCGGTATAACCCCTAATATGATGACAACCTGTCATATGGTGACAACCCCTGTAGGGCACAGACAATACTGTTACCAGCCAGTGATGATGTTGCATTTCATCTCAGCCAGGCTTCTTGTTGCCTCTAGAACAATGCAGCTGCAAAATGAAGTTCACACATGTCAGTTCTTCTAGACCCTGTTACTGATTATTTCTTTATTCATTTGTGTATAACACCACTGTAAAGAACATACTAGAACTACTCTGTGTCTTTTCTTGGGATTTGATGCTAACTGGAATGCCTGATGATCAGGAGCAGACCCTGCCACAGATATTAACATAAGAAACTTGTGTAAACATGGATGGAAGTATTCTATCACTTTTTTCTTGGCGTTGTAAGTCAGAGTCTGAATATTCAGAGGTTATTTTATTAGCTTATGTATAAGATGTTTTTCTCAAGGAAAGCACTCTTTCAGATGCTCTGAGTAAATGGATTTAAAGATGGAAGTTATGTGTATGGACATCAGGATTTGATGCAGTTCTGAGGCAAGTAAGTTTGGTACCTCTAGGTACCTGTGCAAGCTTAAAAAAAGCTTAAAAATGTATTGGATAGTTAATTTAAATATGAAGAATATAGATATACTTCATACTATATTCAAAAATACAAGGTGGAAAGTACAAAAGTCTGTCTCCTTTATTGTTGGAAAGAATATGTTCGTCAATGAAGACAACATTTTTTGTAACAAACAGATTCGCTATCATTCTTTGTTTGCATAATCAATATATTTGCATGAACATCATTGAATAATTTCTTAATCACTCCATCACTTTCAGATTTCAAAACTGCCAGCCTTGGCTTCTCACCATATTGTAAATTACCTAAGAATACTAACTCAAGCAGAAAGAATGCTACTAAGAAACATATACTAAGATTTTCCAAGTTTTCTGATGTTATCAACCTGGTAAGACATGACAAAGGGTCTGTGCAGGCCAGTAAAGAAGTAAATACAACTTGTGAGATGGTGCACTCAAGACATAAAATATTAGAACAATGTATCATTGTGTGGTAGGCAACAAATAGCTATGTCATGGACCAAAAAAAAATAAGATCTAGAAGTGTAGTCACAGATATAGCCACCTTTCTAGATATGAGGTAAATTCTAGCAATAGCATTGAAAAAATATTACTCAAGGAATTATCTTTCTTTCTTTATGTTCTCTCCAAGTGTGCTATGAATTTGGGATGCTAATGTACATTAACTAAAAAATTTCCTGCCCTATCTCATCTCCCAAGTCAAACCCAAAATATTTGGCCAAAGTTTTTTTAAGGATTTATTTTTGATCTTTTCAAAGTGAGTGTTTCAATGTCAAAAGCCAAAATGTCTTCCTACAACTATGAAGAACTATATGAAGAAGAAAATTTTGTAAGGGAAGCTTTAACTGATACATTGAAATTCCCTGCATCATCACAGGCATTGGTGGGGGTTTTTTTCAGTGCATACCCCTCATTTTACATACTTTTATATTTAGCCCATTTGTATAAATACTTGTATATATGTAGTCACTTCACTGAGTTGCACAAGGCTGCTCTTGTTAAGTGTGGTTAGCTGTTTATACAATAAGGTACCTCTTTTTTCCAGTGATTGCTGTAAAGTTCTAAATTTCATGATGTTTCATATATTTACTTCTAAAATAAAAGGCATAATTAAGTCTGTCCCTTTAGATCCAGGATCACTTTTCAGAAAGGTATTTAGGTTATTGTGACTACAGTACATTAGCAAGTAGAACAGAAAAGCAGGAGCAGATCGGTATAATGAAACAATTTCTAGAGGACTCAGTGTTTGCATCGTACCTGTTTGGGTGGGGATAGGAGGAAGGCATGTTAATTTAAGACTTGCTCTGGTTTCACACCCAAGACTGAATTTTCATAAGTGATTGAAGAACATTATGTGGGCTCCTGTGGCACATTTTTCAATTTATTTTCATCTGGAATTAATCCAGTTTGTGTAGTCTGCAGCTACTCTGTGATATACATCGAAGTATGGTGAGTGGGTACAATTAGGAGTTTCACTTCAAAAGCACATTCTTTATGTAAATTTACAACGCTAATGTACACATACCCTGTTTCAACTTCAGAGTACGACTAAAGCCCACTAAGCAAAATGGAACTGGCAGGGGGACGGGGGGAAGGATTAAAAGGCATATCTACTCTAAGGATACAAAGTATCCCAATCCATTTCTGTGCAAGCCACCCATGGAGCTAGACATCTAGTGCAGAACTGTTCAAAAATAGTTAGTGTCTGTCTTCAGGTAGCCCTTCTAAATGGATTAATGAAAGCCGTAGCAGCTAAAACCAGAAACTTGCCCTAGTGCCTGTAAGTTATACCCAAGTTCCAAACACTAATACAGTGGGAGCACAGAGATGTTTGTTCTTCAGTTTTGTTCTGAAATATTTCAAAAATTTTGTATAAATTATTACCTTCGTGTCACGAAGACAAATAGAAGGCTTTTAGTCAATATGGCTAATTATTGCTGAATCTTATGCTTCGCAGTTATTGTTACAGCAATAGTTATTTCTTTGCTTGCTACAATATTACATTTCCTCCAACACTTGCTCAAAAGAGGGTCTACTATAGTTTTAGCCATGGGAAATTGCTAACTTGGTTCTTAATGAGGATCTGGGGGTCTGCTTGGGGTTCTCTTGCCCACTGCATGAACAGTGATTTTTCACTTTCAGTGTGCTACATGTATGTTTAACTACTTCATGTACTTTACTCAATCAGCTTCAAAAATCCAACCAGATTTTGTCTCATTACACTTACTGTGATGACAGAAGGTGGCAAGAGAATACATGAACAAAGCACAAAAAAATAATCACCTTCCTTGAGTCTCCTGTTATACCATACTGAATTTTAAATCAATAGTAATTTTTTAATCATATTTCACACTTCTTTTTTACCATTTTCTTTTATAGTACATGGTATCTCATTTCGCTGTTGTGTGCCACTTTGATGTGTCCATGATAAATACTTTTGAGTATCTTCATGATATGCTAAAGTTTCCAAGTAAACGGGATACCTGATTTATTGGTAAGCAAGTATAACTTTTCTTCTTTTTCAAGTAAATGTGAAAAGAGATTTAAAACGAAACGTCATTCTAACTATTTCTTTCCAAGAGAACTGTCCTAATAAATTGAAAATTAAAGGAGCAGTCATGCAAGTTTTATTTCAACGCATTCGATTTTCTGCACTTAAATGATTAATTCACTTCCAGTTATATTCTGCTTAGTGAAGATATATTTGAAAAACAACCTGTGTTCAAAGAACTATTGGCATGGTACTTTATCGTCATTTAAAATCCAAATTACAGCTCATTAGGGAATCCATGTTCTGGGGGGAATGCCCATCATTGGTTTTGTTAATGATTCTCTAATGCTGTAATTCTGTATGAATACATGAATAATTTACATATAAAACTACCAGTATGATTAAACTAGATTTGCTGTAATGTCACAACCTCTAGAACTAAATTTAGATGAAGATAGAAAGAATCCTGTCTTTAATAAGTAAAAAGATTAAAATCTTAAATGACACTAGCCTTCAACTGAAATGCTTTTACTCAAAATCTGGAGGACAAAAAATAATTCATCTGTTAATTATTACTTTGAAAGCTTCCTATGGCTAATATCACAGATAATACATAAAGTATTGCAAAATATTTTTCAGCTACTGATTTTAATAATTATTTTACCTAGGTGAGGGGTTTGTTTTTCTTTTTAAAAAAGCTTTTGTTAATGATTACAAAGGACAGCTTTGATTGCTTATATTTTTAAGCTCACTTTATGACTCAGAATTCAAGCTGGTGAAAATCAGTGTAATTAATTTCATCTTAGGATGTTTTAGGTGTAAAAGTCAGACTAGTTTTTGCATAAATGACAGTCCTTTGGAAGTGTTGGTGCTGTATCAAAGTGCTAATGAAAAAAAAGATGACTTAGACATTTAAAAAAATCAGGAGATCTGATTCTTGTGACATTTTTTGTTGAAAGAACAAGGATACAGAATTAGACATTTCACCATTACCCTACTCCTT
This sequence comes from Gavia stellata, assembly GCF_030936135.1. Taxonomy (NCBI): domain Eukaryota; kingdom Metazoa; phylum Chordata; class Aves; order Gaviiformes; family Gaviidae; genus Gavia; species Gavia stellata. Next base: position 81,330,363 of record NC_082596.1, read on the forward strand.
TGACACTTATTCACTCTTGTACAGGGAGGCTGTGAATTCTTAATAATTCTGATTTGTTTTAGATGATGCCCGGTTTAATGCTTTCCTTTTAAAGCTTTAAGTTAGAAGCAAGTCATCAGAGAATAAGGAGTCTTTGATCATTACTGTTCTATAAGAGGGTGGTTTTTGGTTTTATGTCACACAGAGGTGAAAGATTGGGTGCACTCTTCACTGAGTAAAAAAACTGGCTGGATGGCTGGACCCAAAGAGTTGTGGTGAATGGAGTGAAATCCAGTTGGCAGCTGGTCACAAGTGGTGTACCCCAGGGCTCAGTATTGGGGACAGTTCTGTTTAATCTTTATCAATGATCTGGATGAGGGGATTAAGTGCACCCTCAGTAAGTTTGCAGACCACACCAAGTTGGGCAGGTCTGTTGATCTGCTTGAGGGTAGGAAGGCTCTGCAGAGGGGTCTGGACAGGCTGGATCGATGGGCCGAGGCCAATTGGATGAGGTTCAACAAGGCCAAGTGCCAAGTCCTGCAGAAGGTCGACAAAGCTGGTGCAGGGTCTGGAGCACAAGTCTTATGAGGAGCAGTTGAGAGAGCTGGGGTTGTTTAGCCTGGAGAAGAGGAGGCTGAGGGGAGACCTCATCACTCTCTACAACTACCTGAAAGGGGGTTGTGGTGAGGTGGGTGTTGGTCTTTTCTCCCAAGTGACAAGTGACAGGGCAAGAGGAAATGGCCTCAAGTTGCACCAGGGCAGGTTTAGACTGGATATTATGAAAAACTTCTTTGCTGAAAGGGTCGTCAGACATTGGAACAGGCTGCCCAGGAAGGTGGTGGAGTCACCATCCCTGGACGTTTCTAAAAGATGTGTGGCTGAGGCATTTAGGGACATGGTTTAGTGATGGTCCTAGCAGTGTTAGGTTAATGGTTGGACTTGATGATCTTAAATGTCTTTTCCAACCTAAATGATTCTATGATTCTAAGATGCACTATTTTACCCTAAGGTCTGTCTAATATACCATCTCACTTACAAGCAAAAGCATAGTGGTTGTCATGAGATTTAATGGTAGAAAACTGTATGCTACTATTTTAAATAAGATTAGTCTTATGTGCAGCTCTCAAATCAATTTTATTAAAGCACTGGTCTTAGAGTGGAATATAAGTTTAAAAAATGTTGTATGCATCTGTCAATAATGTGGTTTTTAAAAGTGCAGTTCTTGTGTAACATTCTGTAGGGTGGCTGCCCCCTTCAGATATACCACAAGTATATCTTTTGGCACAGGACAAAAGGGAGGGATAAATTAGCTGTATTCTAATATGACTTAACTAATTTAGTTGGATAGCTCTATACAGGGCTCAAATGTACAAAAAGCATATTTTAAAGCAATGAGCTATGCATTGATCTGCAAGCCAAGAACTGTACTTCTTCCTTCCTGTTCTCCAGTAACATTTTGACCTGATTCTATGATTCCCAACATAGATAGGAGATAGATAGAACCCATCCAATATTAGAGGTAGTATTTTAAACTGGAAAGATGCAACAGTGTCCAGTGTCTGTGAACTAAATTGAGGGTAATTCAAATTAACATAAAGCACAGATTTTTAATTGTGAGGGTAATTTACCATCAGAACTATATACATAGTGAATCCTCTGAATCAGACGAGAAACATTTCTAAACCATTATGGTTCTAACTATAAATTGCTGTGCTAGGCTGAGAAATATGCTGCATGAAATCTCTAGCTTTATAGAGGAGTTCTAAGTCTCAATTCCCAAGTCTCAATTCTAAGTCTTACCTTTGCATGTCTATTGAATTTGTCTAGTATTATAGTAACAGGTTATAGATTTGCCAAAAGGGCAAGACATGACTTACGCATATAATCTTTTTGGGAGCAAGATTACTATGAACACATTTAATGACAAAATACATTCAGTAATACAATGTATACAGGTCTCTTTATATGTGTCATCAAAAGACAGCTCTAAGTCTTTGCGCACTCTAAATTTCTTTCAGTCAAAACTGAATGCAAAATCTAATGTTTCAGGAGAACATAAATTTTTCCAAGGATCCTTTAGCGTGATGTTCACTTGAATTAATGGTTAAAATTCAAATTACCGATACTGAATCATAAAATCCAACTGGCAAAGAATCCTTGCTAACAGTCATGCTTTTCTTTTGCAACTGTATCATTTGCATTTGTTCTGTGTGGTACAAGAATAACTGGACATGCTGCAGTGAATTCTCAGCTAAAAGCCCTCGACTTTGGGTTTTACTTTATTAAAAATTTTAAACAAGGCCAAGTCTGCCTGCCTTCAGAGCACGGGACAGGGAAAATTGTTCAGATGTTTTCAAAGGTGCAAATCTCTGAATTATCTACTTATTTTTAGCCTTTCTGAAAGAAAACTCTTTTGAACCTGTTCTTTTTCCCTTGAATGATAATCATGTACCTGGCACATCCTGTCTCTGACATATGCACTCACAGCTGTTTTAAAATACTAAATCCTTTAGCTATGTTTCCTTTTATACATAAAGAGGTATAATTTGTGCAATGCAATTTAATAAGCAGCCCAATTATAATTTACAAATTCAGGAATACACTATATTTTGTTTCTGTTTCAATTAAGTAGTTGTCTAATTATTCTATAAACAGAATTAGTTAACAGAGAGGGAACCGAAAATGCAAACAGGCATTAAATCATTCACTAAGCTGTTCAGCAAAGTGAAAGGCACTGCATGGTCTCTTTTACTATTCCAATCAACATGTTTTTATTTATGTCCTGATTCAGCAATGTTTTATGTGCCTCAACAATTCTCAGGGCCCTGAGGTAACTGCCAGTCCTGACCATCACTGCCCAGCCCTCCACAGGCTCCCCCCACTTGCCCATGGCCCAGCACCCGCTGGAGCTGTCAGCCCCTGCCCCAACAGTGCCGCAGCAGGGCTGGTCTCCAGGTCTCCACAGCCCTGCCCTGCCCAGCCATGGGCCTTGCCAAGCCAGGCCCACCCATGGGTCCACTTCCCGGCCCAGCCTCAGTCCATCCCCGTCCCCAAGAAGGTGCCCAGTGCCGGGGCTGGGGCTGTTCCCATGCCCCCTTGACTGCACTGCTCCTAGCTGGGGCGGTGGGACAGGCCCTGCCTGCCAGGGTCTTCCCTGATGGGCCCAGGGGAGTCCCTGATGGGCCAGCACCCAGCCTCAGGTCTTTGCCAGCCCTCGCGGTGCCTTGCAGCTTTTAGCATGGGTTGTTGGTTATCATCCAGCACTCCACTGACAAAATTACCCTATATGCTCCTAGTCAAATTAAGCAGAGGTCCCAGATCTAGCACAGTAAACATAAGAGGCAATGATCTGGAACGTGCCAGCAAGCAGTATCACCCATGTGAAGGGCACGCTAGCAAGAGGGATGGCATGATTTGAGTGCCTGGAGTATTGTAGAAAGTCCAAGCCGTACTCCAAGCTCTTGTAAAACTGGGGAGCTCTGTTACAGTGATGAAAATCGCAAAAGACAAGCCCTATGAGCGTGGCTGTGGACCTTCTCTGACATTGTTTCTGGACTGGAGCTAGCTTACAGCCCACCAGCTTAGAAAAGGGTAGAAAGACCTTATGTCTGCCTGCATAATTTGCCCATGTACCTCACATGAATATTTGGTATGGTTTTCTCCTCTTAAACTCTTAAATGTATCCTGTAAGGGGCCAGTGAGCCTGACAGAGCTTTCAGGTTGATCAAATTAGATCTTTTCCTTTCCATGAATTCCCAAGAAAGACCAGAAAGATTTAAAACTAAAACTAAACTAAAATAAAATTCTTATAACAATATGCATTTATTTTTAAATAGAGAGAATGCTAGGCGAAGTGTTTTAACAAAATAAAATGGGTTTATAGCCATCTTGCCTCTTGGACCCTTTAGCCTTCCAGGCTGTCTCCTTGCCACCAGGCCTGGCTTCGAGGAGATATGGAACTCTGCACAGCCTCCTTGTGGTATCTCTTACTTTCTTTGCCTTCTATGACCCGTGTCTTCTGAACCTGTCTGTCCTGGAGGAGGCTCAGGTTGACAGGGAGACACAGTCTCTGCTCATCTCTAGAAAGATCTGCCAGCTTAGCTACTCCCTTTTGAAAGGAACATAATGTAGATAGAAGAATGTTGATTCCATCCATCTATAACACACCTGCATCCTTTCACCCAGTTGTATGTTCAACCATTATAATTTTTCACAGTCTAGTCAAATTAAAAGATTTGCAGTCTGTAGTGCACTTTTTCCCCATGTACCTCATCTCTTTTGCCACAGTCTCTTTTATTACAGGGTAAGGAACTGTGCCCATCTATATCAGCTGGTAGTTTTTCAATACTGATTTCACAGAATCACAGAATCACAGAATCACAGAATCAGTACGGTTGGAAAAGACCTGTAAGATCATCGAGTCCAACCTGGGGAAAAAAAAAAAAAAACCAACAAAAAAAAAACAAAACAAAAAAAAACACCAACAAAAAAAAACCACAAAACCCACGCCATACAACAACAATAACAAGCCACAACCCACCCAACACCACACAGCACCATGTCCATCAAGCTACATCCCACAATGCCACATCCACACGCTCCTTGAATACCTCCAGGGAGGGTGACTCTACCACCTCCCTGGGCAGCCTATTCCAGTGTTTCACCACTCTCTCAGTGAAGAACTTTTTCCTAATGTCTAGCCTGAACCTCCCCTGTCGCAACTTGAGGCCATTTCCTCTAGTCCTGTCACTAGTCACTTGGGAGAAGAGACCAACACCCACCTCTCTGCAACCCCCTTTCAGGTAGTTGTAGAGAGCGATAAGGTCTCCCCTCAGCCTCCTCTTCTCCAGGCTAAACAACCCCAGCTCCCTCAGCCGCTCCTCATAAGACTTGTGTTCCAGACCCCTCACCAGCTTCGTCGCCCTTCTCTGGACACGCTCCAGCACCTCAATGTCCTTCTTGTAGTGAGGGGCCCAAAACTGAACACAGTATTCGAGGTGCGGCCTCACCAGAGCCGAGTACAGAGGCATGATCACCTCCCTGCTCCTGCTGGCCACACCATTTCTGATACAAGCCAGGATGCCGTTGGCCTTCTTGGCCACCTGGGCACACTGCTGGCTCATATTCAGCCGGCTGTCGATCAACACCCCCAGGTCCTTTTCTGCGGGGGAACTTTCCAGCCACTCATCCCCAAGCCTGTAGCGTTGCCTGGGGTTGTTGTGGCCGAAGTGTAGAACCCGGCACTTGGCCTTATTGAACTTCATCCGGTTGGCCTCAGCCCATCGATCCAGCCTGTCCAGATCCCTCTGCAGAGCCTTCCTACCCTCAAGCAGATCAACACTCCCTCCCAACTTGGTGTCGTCTGCAAACTTGCTGAGGGAGCACTCTATCCCCTCATCCAGATCATCAATGAAGACATTAAACAAGACCGGTCCCAAAACCGAGCCCTGGGGGACTCCGCTTGTGACCGGCCGCCAGCTGGATTTCACCCCATTCACCACAACCCTCTGGGCTCGGCCATCCAGCCAGTTTTTTACCCAGCGAAGAGTGTACCTGTCTAAACCACGGGCCGCCAGCTTCTCTAGGAGAATACTGTGGGGAACAGTGTCAAAGGCTTTGCTGATGTCCAGGTAGACAACATCAACAGCCTTCCCCTCATCCACTAGGCGGGTCACCTGGTCATAGAAGGAGATCAGGTTGGTCAAGCAGGACCTGCCTTTCATGAACCCGTGCTGGCTGGGCCTGATCCCTTGGGTAACCTGCACGTGTCCCGTGAGCGCCCTCAAGATGAGCCTCTCCATAACCTTCCCCGGCACCGAGGTCAGGCTGACAGGCCTGTAGTTCCCCGGATCCTCCTTCCGACCCTTCTTGTAGATGGGCGTCACGTTGGCAAGCCTCCAGTCATCCGGGACCTCCCCCGTTGACCAGGACTGTTGATAAATGATGGAGAGCGGCTTGGCAAGCTCCTCCGCCAGCTCCCTCAGCACCCTTGGGTGGATGCCATCAGGCCCCATAGACTTATGAGTGTCCAGGTGGCATAGCAGGTCGTTAACTGCTTCCTCCTGGATCATGGGGAGCCTATTTTGCCCTCCATCCCTGTCATCCAGCTCAGGGGGACGGATACCCTGAGGATACCCGGTGTGGCTGTTAAAGACTGAGGCAAAGAAGGCATTAAGTACCTCAGCCTTTTCCTCATCCTTCGTGACAATGTTCCCCGCCGCATCCAGTAGAGGATGGAGATCCTCCTTGGCCCTCTTTTTGCTGTTAATGTATTTATAGAAGCTTTTTTTGTTGTCCCTCACGACCGTGGCCAGGTTGACCTCTAGCTGGGCTTTCGCCTTCCTAATTCCCTCCCTGCATGACCGAACAAGGTCCTTGTACTCTTCTTCACTTGCCTGCCCCTTTTTCCAGAGGTGGTAAGTTCTCTTTTTTTCCCCAAGCCTCAGCATAAGCTCCTTGTTGAGCCAGGCCGGCCATCTTCCCCGCCGGCTCTTCTTACGGCACATGGGGACTGCCTGCTCCTGCGCCTTCAAGATTTCCTTCTTGAAGAGGGTCCAGCCTTCCTGGGCCCCTTTGCCCTTCAGGACCGTCTCCCAAGGGACCCTCCCGACCAGTGTCCTGAACAGGGCAAAGTCTGCCCTCCGGAAGTCCATGGTAACGGTATTGCTCACCCGCCTCCTTACTTGGCTAAATAATGAAAACTCTATCATATCATGGTCGCTACGCCCAAGACGGCCTCCGACCTTCACTTCACCCACCAGACCCTCTCTGTTCGTAAACAGCAGGTCAAGCAGGGCACCTTCCCTTGTAGGCTCGCTTACCAGCTGCGTCAGGAAGTTATCTTCGACACACTCGAGGAACCTCCGGGACTGTTTCCTCTTAGCTGTGTTGTACTTCCAGCAGACATCTGGTAAGTTGAAGTCCCCCACAAGAGCAAGGGCTTGCGACTGCGAGACTTCTGCCAGTCGCTTGAAGAACACTTCATCAGCTTCTACGCCCTGGTCGGGTGGTCTATAACAGACCCCCAGCAGGATATCCGGCTTGTTGGCCTTCCCCCTCATCCTTGCCCATAAGCATTCAACCCCGTCATGACAATCATCCAGCTCTATACAATCAAAGCACTCCTTGACGTACAGAGCCACCCCACCGCCTCTCCTTCCTTGCCTGTCTCTCCTGAAGAGCTTATAGCCCTCCATCGCAGCACTCCAGCCATGCGAGTCGTCCCACCATGTTTCTGTGATGGCGACCACATCATAGCTGCCCCGCCGCACGATGGCTTCCAGCTCCTCCTGTTTGCCGCCCATGCTGCGTGCATTGGAGTAGATGCACTTGAGCTGGGCTATCGGTCTTGCCCCCGGCAATGGCACGTCTCCCCTAGGCTCACCTCTGGGTGGCCTGGCTTCATCCCCTTCCCCCTTCGAGTCTAGTTTAAAGCCCTCCTGATGAGGTTTGCCAACTTACGGGCAAGGATTCTTTTCCCCCTTGGGGACAGCTGGACACCGCCTGCACTCAGCAGGCCCGGTGCCACGGAGACCACCCCATGGTCAAAGAATCCAAAATTCCTCTGGTGGCACCAGTCTCTGAGCCACGCGTTGACCATGTTTGCTTTCTTATTCCTTTCAGTGTTCCTCCCCGCCACTGAAGGGATTGCAGAAAACACCACCTGCTAACTGGAGGGAATCCTTTGCCTAATTATTCCATGTGGTCACAACAAACTTCTATCCCGGCAATTTTCTTCACTCCTTAGGCTAACTTACTTCCAGAATGTCATTGCGTGATGACCACATAGACCTGAGGGGAAAGCAAAATGCTTTAATAGAATCCAGCAGGTAGAATGGTTGCTACTAATAAAGGGAATTCAGGGTTCAGCTAAACTGGTAAAAATATTCTAAAATGTTACTTTAAACTATATCTATTATTTTTTTATATTTATTTTAATTTCTCATACTTTAAAAGAGGAGCACCAGTCTTGAAAAGACCTTGGTCAAGACTTACAATGTGTTCATTTTCCTAATCACCTGAAGATCTACCTCTTCATATGCTGCTCCAGCATATGCCTTTGCAGACTTGTTTCTATTTGCTCACATAAATATGAAATGTTTTCTTACACTGAATAATTCAGGAATGGCTGTCCAGTGATCATATCAGGCTGTGGGTGCTTTCGTTGAAACCAGTGGTAAAAAAAAATTCTACTTAACTTAAGGGACTAGATAATTAGATATAGTGTGTTTCCTAAACACTCTTTGAGTGTTCTGCTTCTGAATGAAAAATTTGCCTTTTTTTTTTTTTAACAAAATTGTTGCTAAAAAGCCTGTTCTCAACTGGACAGGTACAGACTGAATATTGAAAATGGAAGCCCTGTCAGTTAAGTTTTTTATAATTCTAGTATTCCTAAAAGAAAACTTGGTAATCAAAGGTATCCTCAGTTTGTGGTGGATTCTAGTTCATATTTTTAAGCTTAAAAACTAAGATTATTTAGATAATAGTCTAGATAATGGAATTGGGCTTTTGATCTAGACATTATGCAGGGAAAGTCTACAGTCCTGGGACAGAATGTACTGCAGAAATTCTGTTAAACGTTTTGGCCTTAGAGTAATGTGATCCAATATTTTCAAGGCAGTAATTATCTATAGAAGTTGTGTACAATCAATATGAAGTCTTACTTCAACAGGTACACCTGAATCTCACTTTAAGGTCACTTGAAAGGATATTGAGGGGGTTTCTTATTCAGTGAACTGTGTTGGGATTTTGGTGGTTTGGGGTTTTTTTTTGTCTCACTATTAACTGTCGTACTTTGCAGTAATGTAAGTGTTCTGCATCTGCAATTCACTTAGTACATTAACTAATGAAAGCCTGAGAGTTATAAACCCACCAGCAAATAAAATTGTGTTTCTATACCTTTTATAGAGAAAATTGTTTTGGCTGCCCTGAGTCGGAGGACCACGAGTGTGGAAACAGTGACTTTCCACTTGTGGACACTGAAATTGTAACGGACCAGCTGTATCAGCTGAATGTTCACAAGTCCTGTAACTTCACCACAGTTACTGTTTTTTAAACCTGTAGTTTAAATGGTTTTCACATATTGCTATAAATTATTTGTAATATTGTCTTCTTGGATATAGAAAATTAAGTAGTAGCACCTGTAGCAAATAAAACAACTAAATAGAAGGGACACACACACACACACAAAAACAAAGAATAGGTAGACTCCAAATAGAAATCTTAGCAGTTAATTATAGAATGAGAAATGACACACTGCATTATGTTCAAGTAGCCCTATTGAAGTAAGTTGGATTATTCACCTCAGTAAAGCAAAACACGATTTGGACCTTTTATGTATAAAATGCTTTGGTATAATTTGGAACAAAAATTCTATTTACTGACATAGATGAAACAGGAGGAGGTGAATACTGTTGACCTTTTGCATACCTGTTCTGCATTTTATATGGAAGGACTGCAAAATAAGTCAGCAAATTATAATTACAATGAAATGGGACTATCTGCTAAAGCTGCCACAAAACTGTATTTGCAAAAATTAATTAATTTCACGTTTCTTAATTTTGCTGATTTACAGGTAATAAATATAAATAATACAAATAAATATTGTTTTGCCAAGTTGGAGACTTTCATATAAACAAATATATCATAAGAAAAGTAAGTGACCAGATCAAGGTCCTGATTCCTTGCCTATTCAGATTAAAGACAAAATTAAATATAGTGGAAGAAGAGTTTGTGCACAATAACAAACTATGTACAGCAACGTTCCTTGCGGTTTTGTGAGACATCATGCACTTTTGGAAATAATTTTGCCTATTTGAACACTTTCCACCAAATTCACCTCTCTAAGAAGGGCTTTCTAAGCTTTTTATATTTCTTTTCAAAGTTTTTCCATTAAGATGTGGTGATCTATTCTGTTCTGCATTGCATAAAGTTCAAATAATTGTGTCTTCCTTTTTCCTATGATATGGAAGGCTACATATCATAGTTGCTAATTCTAATTCTGAGTTCCCTCCCCAGGCAAAACTTCTGTTGACATTTTAGACATTGCTAAATGTAGTTCATGTTTTTTTATAACTTCGTGACTAAATTGGGGGACTCTCAGCCTAAAATAGCTCAGAAAGCACAAGTTAATAATTAAGATTTTGAAGATTGGTTAAGGTGTGCAGGTAGATTTCATATCTTTTATTAGACCAACTACTGTCCTTAAAAAAATGGACAAACTTTAGCACACAACCTTTCTTTGTGTTTGAAATAAAAGCAATAGTTTTCAAAATTAAATACAAGTTAATAACAAGCTGCTCAAAGTTTAGTTAGACCACCTGTTATTAAATGTGAAGCAGAGAGCCTGTTAATGTTCAGAAGGGGGAAATGAGAGGGAGGAAAGAAAGGAAAAAGAGACACAAATAATGCTTCTTAGATACCTAATGTACTTATGCAGAGGAAAGAAAGACATGCGAGCAGCCCAGAAGAATTAGAGTGAAGAAATAGGTAATGTAGTTTAAGAACAGTATCGCTGTTGAGGCAATAGTTGAGGGATTCAGTGTGGTTTCCAGCCTTTTCTTTGGGAGATGTTTGTGTTGCCCTCCCTTGAGGATCTGGGTGGAGTGATCAGGTATATCATGATCCGTTTTGTGAGAAATGGATACTCCCTGGAAGATGACTACTTCATCCTTTATTGATTCTCAGTGTGTGGTCAATCTTTTGAACAGTAATTTTTTAGTTTTACCTACATAGGTAACCATGAGAATATTTTATGCAAGGAATGAAGCATATTACACTTCTGGAAAATGCAAGTATAAATTCAGGAATGTTGAGGGTTCTGGTCTAAAAGTATTTATTGCAGCTGCATGGAGATGATAGTAAAGATTTAAACTTTATGGTTAGGCATGTGTCAGTGCAACAATTAGTGTAATTTGGACCATGGGGAATTCGCCACTGAGGATGTAGCTGGGTTTGAGTAGGGGTAGGGTGACACTTTTCAAAGGCTGAGATGAGTATTTTCAAAAAGACTTTTTTTAAAATTAAGATCTCTCATCCAGGAGGCAGCTGCTTTCAGTTATGGCATTGAGGCAAGATGTTATATGAACACCTGAAGTGAGTAATCAGCGAGGATTTTCTTTTTGTATAGAGGCAACTCTTTACATGGTGTTCAAGTGGCTCTTTCAACAATGTCATCTCTTTTTTTAGAGGACTGTCCTTATTAAATAACAATCCTCTTGAGGTGACTGAAGTGAGCATTCTGAGTGTAATGTAAACCTCAGAGCAAATGTAGTGATACTGGATGGTGTGGTCATGTTACAGCTTTTGGGGTGTGTTTTGGAAAGTAGACTTTGTATAAAATAGACATATTAGTTGGTTAATATTCTATGTTTTTGTTTATAAGTTATTTTTGCAAATCGTCAATTAATGCTTATGTAAGAATATTCCAAAGACAGTCTGAAGAGGTAATGATTACCAAATTCCTGGCACAACTTGAAAAGAAATTCATGCTTTCAGTCAAGATTATGAAGTTGTCTACATTTCTGAGGTATAGCATATGCTTGGTTAGAGTTATTAAGAAATTCCTCTTCAGGGTGGTTTGTAAAATAATGCCATATTGTGGAGCCATTTTAGCATCCATAGGTATTCAGTCATAGAATCATAGAATCACAGAATGGTTTGGGTTGGAAGGGACCTTAAAAATCATCTAGTTCCAACCCCCCTGCCATGGGCAGGGACACCTTCCACTAGACCAGATTGCTCAAAGCCCCGTCCAACCTGGCCTTGAACACTTCCAGGGTTGGGGCATCCACAACTGCTCTGGGAAACCTGTTCCAGTGCCTCACCACCCTCATGGTGAAGAATTTCTTCCTTGTATCTACTCTAAATCAACCCTCCTTCAGCTTAAAGCCATTACCCCTTGTCCTATCACTACATGCCCTTGTAACAAGTCCCTCTCCAGCTTTCTTGGAGGCCCCTTCAGGTACTGGAAGGCTGCTAGAAGGTGTCCCCAGAGCCTTCTCTTCTCCAGGCTGAACAACCCCAACTCTCTCAGCCTGTCTTCATAGGAGAGGTGCTCCATCCCTCTGGTCATCTTTGTGGCCCTCCTCTGGACTCATACCAACAGGGGTCCGTGTCCTTCTTATGTTGGGGGCCCCGGAGCTGAATGCAATACTCCAGGCGGGGTATCATGAGAGTGGAGTAGAGGGGCAGAATCACATCCCTCAGCCTGATGGTCACGCTTCTTTTGATGCAGCCTGGTACACAGTTGGCTTTCTGGGCTGCAAGTGCATGTTGCTGGCTGATGTTGAGCTTCTCAACGACCAACACCCCCAAGTTCTTCTCTTCAGGGCTGCTCTCAATCCATTCTCCACCCAGCCTGTATTTGTGCTTGGGATTGCCCCGACCCACATGCAGGACCTTGCACTTGGCCTTGTTGAATGTCATGAGGTTCACACAGGCCCACCTCTCAAGCCTGTCAAGGTCTCTCTGGATGGCACCCCTTCTCTCCAGCAGGTCAACCGCACCACACAGTTTGGTGTCGTCAGCAGACTTGCTGAGGGTGCACTCAATGCCACTGTCAATGTCACCTCCAAAGATGTTAAACAGCACCAGTCTCAGTACAGATCCCTGAGGAACGCCACTCATCACTGGTCTCCACTTGGACATCGAGCCGTTGACCGCAACTCTTTGAGTGTGATCATCCAGCCAAATCCTAATCCACTGAGTGGTCCACCTGTGAAATCCATGTCTCTCCAATTTAAAGACAAGGATGTCGTGCGGGACAGTGTCAAATGCTTGGCACAAGTCCAGGTAGATGACACCAGTTGCTCTTCCCATATCCACCAACACTGTAAACCCACTGTAGAAGGCCACCAAATTTGTTAGGCACAATTTGCCCTTAGATTTTTACTTTATTCCCATAAATATTCCTGTAGTTTGGGGAAAGTGCTGTTTAAAGAAATTAGTTGTGATTAAAAATGGAGTGCATAATGTTGGCAATGTCTTTAAATGAGTACTCTGAATGCTGGTCTTGTTTTTTTAAATTACCCAAAGCAGGTTGGGTGTCATCTTTGTATTTAGTATTCGTATGCAAGCTAGTGGCTTCAAGGACAGCCAGCAAAGGACTGCTGTGTAGCAACATTTTGTCCTGTGGTCTCCAAAGAAAGCGAGTTATATTCGTCTTTTTGGATAACAAGGTTTAAGGAATTGTTTTAGTGAAACCTGTCAATTGTTTGGTGAGGATTCTCTGGATGGATATTATACACCTTTGCTTATAGATCTCAGGAAAAACTAACATGGGGGAAAAATAAAACCTAGACAGGTGCATTAGGTAGTACAATTTTCCTGGGAGTTGATTTTGAGCCCCAAGTGAAAGATGAGTGTAGTCTTCCTTGGGTTTCTTATAGTAGCCAATGTCAAACAGTTTTCTCTTGGCCTTGTTGATAAAATCATTGGATATTAAAATAACTGTAATTTCTCTTTTTTTCTACTTGCTTTAGCACCATTTTGTGCTTGGATCTCAAGGAACTTGAAGTGTTTCACTATAAGAAAGAGATTGTTACAATAGGGTTTTGGGTTTAGATTTTTGTGGGGTTTTTTTTTCTGGACTGTTGATGAGGATTTATCTTCCGGAAGTTGAAAATAGTGATCCAAAGTAAGACTTCATCTACCACAGGGTGCCTCAACTATTTCTTTGTGGTTTTTTTTAATTTATCTTCTCACTGAGGTTCAGAAGATTGAGTGGTGTTGGAAATGGCTTCATATTCATTATATCCAATGAGCAAACACTTTTTCTTGGTATAGTCCAGTTTACATCTTGGATCCCTAAGTTTTTTACATCCATTCTCTGCACTTTTTACCCTGTGTTACACAGCTACAGGTGTTCACAGAAGTGGCATTTTCAAACAGGAGCTAGATTCACACAAAAAAGGGGTTTTCTGGAGGGACATTTTCTGGAAGCCCTCAAATTTAAGAATTCATGTATTTCAAAGTGGTTACAAACTTTCCATTTCTCAGACCATCTGAAAAAAACATTTTTTTCCCCTTGTAGGTGAGAAACTAAGGGGGAAAGAAACTAAGGTGAGAAACTTATCAAGATAAGATAAATAATTGTCTACAGAAGATTTTTTTTCTCCTCAGTGTTTCTAAATTGGGAAAAGTTTTCCTCTTAGTTTCTTCTTCATTAACAAAACCATGGTTCTTGGAATCTTTTGATAGAATTTTATATAGATTTTGTAGAAATTAAAATAAAATGCAAATATAAAAAAATAATGAGTGCAAGAGTTTCCCTTTTGCCTGTAGCATTATTTCACAGGACTGTTCCACTGTTCTGCTGCTGGACCTACTTTGTCGGCCTCAATTTCCTGTCATATTTAACTGCCAGCAGAATTCATTTATCTCAGATTAAAGTTTATTTGGTGTTTTCAGCCCTCCTAACCTTAAATAACCAATTCAAGGGATATCATTGTGACAGGGTGCCAACATGATACTTCACTCAAATTAAATGCCAGTTATTAATTATTTTAAAATGTCATGCTACCAAAATATTACTTAAAGTAATGGTTTAGAATATGCAAAAAGTACTTAAGAAATTTCTTTGGTACATGCACATGTTCACAAATGTAGTATGTGGGATAGTTTCTGGAATTTGTTATATTGTTCCATGCTGGTAATCTTTCATAGCTGTTATAAGGAATTATATGTGTAGTAATCTTTGCTCTGAAAAATAAATGCTTTTTTTCAGCTGTTTGAAAGAAACAGTTCTTAAAAAAAAAAAGTCTAAATCAACTAAGACCAAATTTCAAGAATACAGTGCAAGATTAACCTTTCTTTCTCATCTGTCTTACTGCCTCTCTGGTTTTCAATAATTGTGTAGATCTCAGTGGTTAAAGTTGGTTGTATTCAGGCTCTAACTGCTTAGCACTGCATAACATATATCTTTACATAACTTTCCCTGAATTCTGTTGGAGCTACTCATACCTACTTTTCCCTGTGATAATCCTAAGGTTTCTATTGGACAATAGGAAGGTATTGCTGCAGAAAAAATAAATAAATAAATAAATAAATAAATTAGAAAGCAAGCTTCTTTTTAATGAGTATTATTCATTGCAGAATATTTCAATAAGCCAGTGTAGTGCAGTCATACTAATGTCAGCACAGAATCTAACTTGCAAAAGAGGAAAACAAAGCAAACATAATTCTTATGGACTGCATTAGTGCTACCTCAACTTTTCCTTAAATGTAAGGAAACAATTATGCCTCCCACTAGGCAGTAGTGGAAGGGGGGGGGGGGGGGGGGGGGGGGGAAGGAAATGATCTATCTGGAGTTCCAGGTCAAATTTGAAGACAGACAACTGAATTTAACAAACAAACAAACAAAAGATCACAAGTATGGAGGCAATCTCTTGAGATGCCAAACTTCTCTTTTAAAGCAAGTTGGAGTCATTGTGAATACTGATTCATTCTATTTAATTTCACAGCTTTGGAGAATGTAACTCTGATCTACTGTATTTGGTGTCTATTTTGTAGAAAATGTACCCTGCATTCATATCTTACAATAGCGTTTACTGTACCTCAAGCACTTGTGTTAATTTATGATGTATCAGTCAAAATGTAAAATCATTTTCTCAGACAAATGTCTGTGGCATAAACACATTCCAAAATATGGCCAAATTTTCATAGTTTGTATAGCTCGAATGTTATCAGGGACTGTTCTAGGAACAATAGGTTTTGGGGGGTTTTTTTGGTCAAAAATAGCTTGTAGCAAGAGCAAAAAGCTTTTGACATCCAAATTAAAACAAGTAGGTCTATGGCAAGAAGTCTAGTGCTCTATGTGTTGAACTGCGTTTCAAGAGACCTAGGTTTTGCTGTGAACTCTGTTCCTAAGAGTTTGTATAAATGAAGGCATCCTGCTTAATTAGTCTATACTTCCCTTCCAAATGAACATAGTTTTGTACATTTTATATCAGTGGATATATTTTGTAATGCATGTCAGGTGTTCTGATTGTACTCTGGGCAACAGGGAAGAAAAACCTATAAATAAACAGGTAAATGTAATTTACAAAATGTAATACAAGCTGTTAATCAGAAATGAGGGTTAAAAAACCACATTCTTCTTTATGCTTTAATTACTTAGTTGCTAGTTGAGATATGATAGTAATTGAATAACAGTGGTGTAAAGCATAATTAAAATGACATGAATTAGACATCTAATGTATTATTATTTGAACAAGATGCTGTAGCTGGATCCATTTTATCTTCAGCAAAAGGAAGATATCTAATTTTATTAACGCACATAAGTAACCAAAATATGACAAATTTGTCATTAAAATCTACAAGTAGCTCTGGCATAACCAGAAGAAGATTTTGGCAATAACTCACATGCTATTCTGGATTATAAGCTCAGGTTATAATGAAGAAAATGTATGTTTGTTTGTTTGTTTGTTTGTTTTATCTCAAAGATCCTAATTTCTAGATATATTTTCCTTAAATCGTGTTCTAAAAGTTAGTGGTAGTTAAAAAAGGCGTTATTTCAGAAACCGTGTTTTTTCTAGTAATTCTAAATCTTGATCTTTTTACAATGATTTTAATAGCTTAGTTAACTTCAAAGATATAGGTAACAGTTTTATTCACAGTTCATGAATGTGGATGCCATGGTATCTATGCACATAGACAATTTACCAATGCATATAGGTAGAGAAAAATATTTTGACTTTTGTTAATATATCCATATCAGATGAACGCGATTTCTCAACAGTGCTCCTGCTATTTTCAAACAAAGGAACCAAGATAAGTTATACAACTTAACTAAGATTTGTAAAAAAAAGGTTCTATGAGAGTTAGCCCTGTAACTATAATTTTTTTTTTTTCTTTTCACCAGGTACAAATAAAACATGCCAAAGTATTTGCAACCCACGTATGCAGGACTGCTCTTCCTAGAAGACCCCTTAACTCTTTAACAATATAAGGACCTATGCAGAGCTGAAGTTTAAAATTGACTCCTCCTATTTTTGTTCCTTTTCATGTGATGTTTCATAGTCTTGGAAAAAGGCAATGTAAAGTGCAAATGCTCTCTTAGACTGCTCTTCTAAAATAAAATATAAGGCCACTTCAAAGCAAAGCAAAAAAATTCCCTCCATTCTTTAATAAACTGTACCTGTGCTCAATATCTAGTCAGTAAAAGTTAAGTCAATATAACCTCCGGACTGTCACCATCAGTTACCCTGTAATCCTTGTGGCAGGTGTTGTCAGGGAAATGCATTCCACCATACTCACGCTGTACATTTTTTGCAGCCTAGATTAAGAATAAACATCCGAAAGGGCTAATTAGAGTTATAGATACTTCCTTGAGGGCAAGCACAGAGGAAAAACTTGGATGATAGCCTTTATTGTAGAGAGGGACCTTTGCTCACATTGCCATTTTCGTTCTGTGCTTTATCTTTTATAAGTAAGCTAAGGGCAATTAGTGAAATGCCCATGATAGAGGGGATCGGGAATCCTTCAAAAGCAAGACTGTATTTGAAAAGAAGAGACTTATCAGAACTGAATTTTGCCACTCTTATGTAAGTTTCAATTTAGCTAATAGCAGTAGTTCAGGAAAAGGGTTCATCTGAATGAGAAATCAAAACTCAGATCAGTAGCTGTGAAACAAAGCCTTGCCTCCAACCATCCATCAGTTGCATTAGAAAGTGATTGTGTAACGTAGGCTACGAAAAAAATGGAAAAAAAATCCCTGTACATATTGTATAGCATTAATTATTGTAAGGGTATTCTTTATTACCCTTGAGTTTGAGGAAGTATTATGTAGATTGAGAGAAAGCAATATGTCCTGTTTGACACTGTTGTATATGGATTAATAGAAAACTACCAGAGAAATCATTAGGAATTGTTGATAGAAAAGGATAGACTTGCTGAATGAAAATGTATGGGTTTTGCTACATAGCAGTTTGAATAAAGAAAAATTGAACTGAGTTGATGATTTGAAAAAGAGAATTAATTTGCTTATTCCAGTGATAGTTTTTTCTATTTTTCCTATTCCATAAAGCTTGTAGATTTTAAATGTCATTCATTCTTCAGTTGTGGAAGTGTAATGACATTGTAGAAGTAGCCTTGGAAACTAGAAGCCTGATAAAATACTTATTTGAACTCAGATGATTGAAACATCAATTTTTTTTTTCATTTCTCATTCATGAGAAAAACTTTAATGCATTATAATATTTATTAAGTCCCAAGAAAATTTATTTAGGACAGAAGGAGTACTCTGATGTTTCAGAGTAAACTATATGTGTTCATATACAGCATAACACATCAGAAGTAAAGGAAGCAAGCTACTGGCTTTGGTGGTAGATGAGACACCTTTGGGAATAAGGATTCCATTTTCCTTAATACTAATGATTCAAAACTTAAATCTTCTTTGTCGCTGTCCTTGCCTATAAGAACTAAGAATTTTGAAGTATGTCTTTTATATGCCTCAGTCATATTTGGAACATACACTGTCACTGTAAATAACTAACTTACTTATGTTTAAATGATTATTCACTTATATTTTCCATGCTTTAGATGGGAGTATTTTGGCTAACTGCATCCGTGTCCCTCAGAAACTTACATTGGAGGTTCTCATGCTCCTGTCCTGGCAAAGTGGAGCAGGCCCAGTCACAGCTTTGTTCACTCTAATTGCCCATAATGGAAGATCAAATTTTTCAAAACCTCAGACTGTAAGCAGTCTTATCCATAGTCATGCAATTATACATACTTTAATGTTTGTTACCTAATCTTTGGCATAGCTCTGATTACCAATGTTCAAGGAAAATTAATGCAAGTAGAAGCTGGGATACAGAAGGACTATTAGGATGCTAAAAGATTTACAGGCTAGCTTACAAAAAGATGTATTGGCTTAATTTACAAAATGCAGTGTGTAAAATGATGTGATTGGTTTCTATGGTACCATCAGAGGATAAGCACTGGGGAAGGAAAAGCAATTAACATATTACCAAAAAATGGTTTTGAAAACTTTCCAAATCGGTGATATTTTCCATTACTGTCTTTGAGAGCATTTCTAGGTCTGGTGTTGATAAGTGGGATTGTAAATGTTGTTCACTACACTTAGCTTCTGTTAGTATGAACAAGAAGAAATGAAACACAATGGAAATCAGGGATTCCTACAGAATGCATACCATGTTGTTATTGTTTGCTTTGTTACTGTTATTAACCTACAATATGAACAAAATTTGTACAAGAAGAAGAAAATTCATAAGTGTGAGGTTTTTTTGTAATGCAAGAAACAAAGCATTCTTCAAGACAATACCCATTTAACCAGCTACCAGCAGTATTTCTGAAATTAATGTAGAGCTATCTGGCAGAATTTGAGGGAACAGTGTGTCTTGCATGACTATATAGTTTATAAAATCATTGAACTATTGCTCAAATTTTCCATCATACAGTCATCTTCAGAGTTACAGCCCATTCTTTCAAAAGACATTCATGCAAAAAACGTAAGAACAAATATCTAAAATGATGATAGACCAGTAGAATGAAAAATGTGTCTAATTCTTCATTGAGAGCCTTTTTACAGAAATTATCTTATATGCAACATATTGCTCTGTAAAATTGTTGGTTTGCAACTTTCATGTTCACTTTAGTGTCTGCGGACATGTAATATGGAAGTGGCTTCACTGAATCCCAACTAAGGAGTAATTGGTTTTCGTTCTAATAAAGACTAATAAAAATCAGGTCCCGTTCTGCTAGGCATAAAAATATAGAAGCAGAAGATTCAGATTCTGGCCCAAAAAAGCTTCACCTCAAAATCAATAAGGCAAAGATAATATAACAAAGGGGAACTCATAGAAGAAGTAATATTAGTTACATATTTGGGAGTTAAGAGTTAGTAATAAAGAGATCAGCTAAGAAAGGGAAAGGAAAGAAAATAAGGAGTAAAGCTCCACAGATCTCCATAAAGAGGGTTTGAACAATTAGCCATTAGCACATGACAGAAATCTGGGTTAGAGAGACAGAAAGTCTGATGAATAAATGTCCACTCATACTTGCTGGATTCTTTCTTCTCCTCCTGGAAGTCACTTCTGGCTTCTTCCTTAGTGCATTTCGGTTTTCATACTTGACACCAACATACGAAGAGGCATGTTCTGGACCTTAGGCTTTCCCTAGATTATATAGGAGGTGTCACATCTGAATAGGTCTATTATTCATTATTGATGCTGGACACTTAAGAGATATGGGGGACATCAGGTTTAGAACCCTAGCTGAGACGGTAAGAGTTCCAGATGGACTATTAATAAGTGCAGAAAGCAGAAATTAAAACAGGAGACCAACTGGCAAGATAACTGTTTAGGAAACTAAGCAACAGTTGCTACAGCTTGAAGGTTTACCATTTGTATCAAGAACAGCAATGGCTAGTATTGCTGGATCAGAAGGTAGTCATTTGGAAGTGTGTTTAGTGATGTCCCAGTAATTTTGATCAGAATAATTTTAATAACTCTAAGTAATTCATAAGGACAAAGCATTAAGCTGAGTCCACTTAATTATAATGAAATTAGTCTCTGTGTGCACTCTGTAGTGCCAGAGGTGCATCTAGTTAACTCATTCACTGATGGTAATCTCAAATTCTTGTTTCTGTTTAGTGTTTTCTCTTTGCCATGGCACATTTCAGTAAATTAATTAAAAGACTAGGAGAAACATAAACAAATGCATTTATTTTAAACACAGAATTAAAAAGAAACAAGCCATTAGAATCAGATGTCATGCTTACTACAATTACCCATCTATTTTGTCATTCTTATTAGATGCAAAGAAGCAATAACATGTGGCGACTTCAGAGGCTTGTAGAAAGGTTGAATGCTAGAGGTAAAGCAGGTAGAGCTAGAGGAAAACAAAGTTAAAGCAAGGAAGGCTGAGTCACATTGGAAGAGACACAACATGAAGGATGATGCAAGAAAAAGCTGAGATATAAAAACCACCATCAGAAAAGGAGCAGCTCAGTGGCAGCGAAACAAAATTAACTGGTTAAACAGAAAAGTAGCCATTTAATGCCAAGTGGTTCTGATCAAAAATGGTGTTGGTGAATGGAAAAGTACAAACATGATGCATACAGAAAACAAGTTTGTGTTTTCATTTTATACCGAAGCTTCATATGCTTAATTCTTCCACATCCTTAGAAGCCTGTTTTTGTAAGCAGGAAATAAGATGTCCTCTTACAAAAGGTAAGGAAAGCAAGTGTCTGATATACTGATGCTGGCATGTATGTGACCAGTTCCAAAAGAAGTGCATTAACAGGGAGAACATTAAAAGAAAAGCCTTTTTGTTATCAAATCTTAAGATGAACTGCTTATATGGCGTTCCTAATTTTAAATAGTAGAACCTTCACAGGTGCTTAAAATGACCAGCAAAAGCAAAGCAGACATAGAACATAAAGAACTGCTTAAGAAATAAATTTCTACCAGAAATTAAGATGCTTTATAAGTATTCATGAAAGGTACCAAGCTTTTTAGGAAATCATGTCCAGATTCTTGTCTAAAACTACAGATTTGCAGACAGAAGTGAAACAGTTGTTTACTGTTAACTGTATCCAGTTAAGTTACTCCAGGATGAAATAATATGTTAATATAAAGACCTACTTACCTCTAAAGAAATGTTATTAAACTTTTTTCTCCAGATCCCTCTATTGCATGTTAAAGAACTCCTTTAATTATGGAGTCAGCTTTGGCATTTATCTAATACCAGAAATGAAAATTTCTCCTTTAATCAGTTTCTATAACAGATTATCTAGTTGACAGGATGCTGAAAGAACATCATCCAGTTGTGACATCATCCGTCATCATGGGAGTTGTATAACACTAATAAACAATGAGTGATCTTGTCTCATTGTTAATGGTGTTGCTGGAGGGCTGGCCTATGCAGTGAGGCAAAGAGTAAAAGATGGGATCCTCTGCTAATATCTGGGAGTGTGGGGAGGTTGGAGACTGCTGTTGGTTGGGGGAGCCTGTCTGTCGACAGTGTCTGGCTGTGAGTGTCATCGCAGCCATGGTTACTGTAAAAGATTTTCTTACAACCTTTATAAGTCCTGTTTCCACTGCTTCAAAAGGGCTTGGGAGGGCAGAACAGTCATGGCATGGCAGCAGGACAGAGGAAGAGATTGTGAGTAGTTACTTGATATTTATGCCTGACTGTTGCTTATCACAAATTCTCTCCTTAAGAAAGGACTCTGCTTTGGACCATTAGAGTTTTATTAAATCCAAATGTATTTTCTTCAGGATGATTTAGTAATACAGCAAGAATACCATGTGTAAACTCTGCCTTCAGATCCATTCAGAGGGTTGCTGACAATCCTAACCTTATACAGTCATTGGAATTTTAGTTTGCTCAAACTTCGAGTGGGAACTCGACTTACCGATGTGCATAAATCCATGGAACAGGCAGATTTTGCTCTTTGTGCCATGCACTTGAGATTGCTCTTGGCCTTATTGAGAACTTGTGGTCTTTCCATTTTCTCTTTTCTAATATTCTGTAGCTCAAAAGACAATTTTATGTTCTATACCTTCATTTCTCTAGGGATTTCTTCAGTGGCTATTTCTTGGCAGGCTCTTTGAAGGCAGAGAGCACCTTTAGCCATTGGTTCATTTGGACATTGAAATGCCACTACAGAAACTTTTGTGGGGTTTTCTTTTTGGCTTTACAGTACCACCAACACAGCAAGGTCTGTTAAAAACCACAGAAATATCAAAACTATCAAAAATACAGCAGCATCTAATGTTCAGGAAAACACACACAAATGAAACCCACTAACACAAACAAATTACTTAAAAGTAATGGAAAAGGTCACTATTATGGCTTCCATCGGGGAATAAATCAGGCCAACATACGGTTTGGAGTAAACAAGCACTCAAATTATACAATGGAACATATGTATGATAAGATAAAATATATAAACAGCACAGGGAAACATTTTTGTTAGGCCATAATAGAAACTGAGAATTCAGATACAAAGTTCACTGAGGAAATGTTTTTATGTATTGAAAATATATAATTCATAGTAAAACCAATGTTGTACTTTCTTGTATTTATGGTAGTAGCTGAAATATAAATATAGCACTGCCCACACATTGTCTGGCATAGCATAATGTATTTACTGTATATACCATGGAAGTTAATGTCATAGGTGTGGAAGAGCCTGTAATATTTTGTGGGCTTATTAGGCTGTAAATCCAGTGGCAGCATTTATTTTGAAGAAAAGTGGTCTCCAGAGCAAGTCACAGACTGTATAGATTTCACCCATCATGTGCCTGACATTCAAAAATAACTCTGCAACCATTGCCAGAAAACTTTTATTTGCCTTGTAAATCCTATTTCTTAAAAAATATGTAGTTAGGACCTGTATGTCAAGGATTGTTTTGACTGTCTAGAGGTTAACAACAGTGATGATAGGGTTGAGTGTCTGTGGGTAAGAATCAGGGGGAAGGCCAACAAGGCAGATATCATGGTAGGAGTCTGTTACAGACCACCCAACTAGGATGAGGAGACAGATGAAATATTCTATAAGCAGCTGGGAGAAGTCTCATGATTGCTAGCCCTTGTTCTCAAGGGGGACTTCAACTTACCAGATGTCTGCTGGAAATACAATACATCAGAGAGGAAAGAGTCTCAGAAGTTCCTGGGGTGTGTGGAAGATAACTTCCTGACACAGCTGGTGAGTGAGCCAACTAGGGAAGGCGCCCTGCTGGACCTGTTTTTTGTGAACAGAGAAGGACTTGTAGGGGATGTGATGGCGCGAGGCTGTCTCAGGCGCAGTGATCATGAACCGATAGACTTCTTGATTCTTGGAGAAGTAAGGAGGGGGATCAGCAGAACTGCTACTTTGGATTTCTGGAGGGCAGACTTTGGCCTGTTTAGGAGCCTGGTGGACAGAGTCCCTTGGGAAGCAGTCCTGAAGGGCAAAGGAGTCCAGGAAGGCTGGACACTCTTCAAGAAGGAAATCTTAAAGGCACAGGAGCAGGTCATCCCCATGTGCCGGAAGACGAGCCAGTGGGGAAGAAGACCGACCTGGCTGAAGAGAGAGCTTTGGGTGGAACTCAGGAAAAAAAAGAGAGTTTATGACCTCTGGAAGAAGGGGCAGGCAACTCAGGAGAACTACAAGGATGTCATGAGGTTATGCAGGGAGAAAATTAGAAGGGCCAAAGCCCAACTAGAACTTAACCTTGCAACTGGCGAAAAGGGCAACACAAAATGTCTCTATAAATATATTAGCAACAAAAGGAGGGCTAAGGAGAATCTTAATCCTTTACTGGACATGGGGGGAAACATAGTGACAAAGGATGAGGAAAAGGCTTATGTACTTAATGCCTTCATTGCCTCAGTCTTTAACAGTAAGACCAGTTGTTCGCTGAGTACCCCTGGAAGATAGGAATGGGGAGAAGGATGAAGCCCCCACAATTGAAGGGGGAATGGTTAGCGACCTGCTGCACCACTTAGACACCCACAAGTCTATGGGACCGGATGGGATCCACTCAAGGGTAATGAGGGAGCTGGTGGAAGTGCTCACCAAGCCACTTTCCATCATCTACCAGCAGTCCTGGTTAACTGGGGAGGTCCCAGTGGACTGTAGGTTAGCAAATGTGTCTCCCATCTTCAAGAGGGGCTGGAAGGAGGATCCAGGGAACTACAGGCCTGTCAGCCTGACCTTGGTGCCAGGGAAAGTCATGGACCAGATCATCTTGTGTGCCATCGCACGGCACAGACAACCAGGCAACGAGGCCCAGTCAGCATGGGTTTATGAAAGGCAGGTCCTGCCTGACTAACCTGATCTTCTACGACAAAGTAACCCGCTTAGTGGATGAGGGAAAGGCTGTGGATATAGACTACCCAGACTTTAGTAAAGCCTTTGGCACCGTCTCCAACAGCATTCTCCTGGAGAAACTGACTGCTCATGGCTTGGATGGGTGTAATCTTCACTGGGTAAAAAACTGGCTGGATAGCTGGACCCAAGGGGTCGTGGTGGATGGAGTTATATCCAGTTGGTAGCCAGTCGCAAGCGGTGTTCCCCAGGGCTCGGTATTGGGGCCAGTTCTGTTTAATATCTTTATCAATGATCTGGATGAGGTGGACCCTCAGTAACTTTGCAGACAACACCAAGTTGAGTGGGAGTGTTGATCTGCTTGAGGGTAGGAAGGCCCTGCAGAGGGATCTGGACAGGCTGGATTGATGGGCCCAGGCCAATTGGATGAGGTTCAACAAGGCCAAGTGCTGGGTCCTGTACTTGGGTGACAACAACCCCAAGCAACGCTACAGGCTTGGGGACGAGTGGCTGGAAAGCTGCCCAGTGGAAAAGGACCTGGGGGTGTTGATTGACAGCCGGCTGAATATGAGCCAGCAGTGTGCCCAGGTGGCCAAGAAGGCCAACAGCATCCTGGCCTGTATCAGAAATAGTGTGGCCAGCAGGACTAGGGAAGTGATTGTCCCCCTGTACTCGGCACCGGTGAGGCCGCACCTCAAATCCTGTGTTCAGTTTTGGGTTCCTCACTACAAGAAGGACATTGAGGTGCTGGAGCGTGTCCAGAGAAGGGCAACGAAGCTGGTGAAGGGTCTGGAGAACAAGCCTTACGAGGAGTGGTTGAGAGAGCTGGGCTTGTTTATCCTGGAGAAGAGGAGGCTGTTGGGAGACCTTACCGCTCTCTACAACTGCAGGAAAGGAGGTTGCAGAGAGGTGGGTGTTGGTCTCTTCTCCCAAGTGGCAAATGATAGGGCAAGAGGAAATGGCCTCAAGTTGCATTGGGCAAAATTTAGACTGGATATTAGGAAAAACTTCTTCACTGAAAGGGATGTCAGACATTGGAATATGCTGCCCAGGGAGGTGGTTGAGTCACCATCCATGGAGGTATTTAAAAGAAGTATGGATGAGGCGCTTAGGGATGTGGTTTAGTGGTGGACTTATGTTTTCCCCACGAGAACATAATTATTTGGGTGTTATTTTGGATTATGCTGACTTTCTTAAGATATTTTTGATTAGTTGAAGTGAAAAGTATGACATAGTATTTAATCCTTTTTCTATTTTTATATACAAGTTTTTTTCCCCATTGATTTAACAGAAAAGTTAGTGTAGATGTAAACAGAGACTCTTTCAGGAAGATTTCAATATCATGCACATATATGATATGTGCATATATATATCTTCACTGTAAATCAGATTGAAAAGAACATATGTCTTCTGTTCCATACCTTCCTATATCTATTTACTTCTATTTCTGTCATAGTATAGGAAGATCTAGAGGAAGAAAAGGAGTAAAAGAAAGAATTTTTTTCAAACTTCTACCAATCAAGAAATATACTTGCAAAAACTCAACCTTGTACATACTGCATAGCACTAGTTAATGGGAATAGTCTGTTAACAATGAATTGCAGGTATTTATTTTCAGGAAAAATTGCATCAGAAGACAGTCAAAGGCATCTTTTTCTCCCTTGCTGAGGGAAAATCTTTGGGATCACTTACTATAAGGATGTCTAAAATGGAACAAACACAAATCAACAAATTTAAAAGATATTTAAATTAGTCTACTGTTTCACAGAGAAATTGATTTTGTGATCAGATTTTTTTTTTCTTGAAGCCTGACGTTATTGAAGAATAACGGTTCACTTATGGTTTAACCTTTCATTTCTTAAAATTTGCTAAGTATTTTTAGTATTGAGACTAGTCTCTTGCATATCATTCTGCTAGAGTATTATGTGGGCATGTAAGAATACTCTGGTTTGTGTGCCATTATGATGGATGATTTGATAAGCTGCTCAGATATGATGGAGAGGCTGCTGTAAGAATACTTAGCTGGGAAGGCTAGCACGGCAGTATGGTTAGCTAGTAAGTGTAGGCATACTAGGAAATATGAATTTTCAAACTTCTTTTGAGTTTCTTTGTGATTACCAACTCCAGTTTTCTAGCAGAAAGCACATGCAAGTATAAAATACTTGTAGCGTTTCTTCAAAACACAGCCTTTTACTTTATTGGCAATAAAATAAGAATATGGGGCTTTTGTCAATTAGCCACCTGCAGACTCTTAAAAAGTATTGCTTATGATACATACGTATCTTCTAGTTCCTTTTCCCATTATATCTGGATTATCTGAGACAAGTGGATTCCTTGATTATTATTGAACTGCTCTGGCAGGAACATTCAGCTTGTTCAAGTCTGGTAGATAAATTGGTTTACTGCATCTTCTAGAGTAAAATTCTGCTCCCTTATAGCTATTGCTGTCATTTCCTGTGACAAAATCTTTTTCAATTATTATGTAAATTATCTCATTTAAAAATATATGTACTGGATATGAATTATAAGAAATTAAATAGTTATGTTTTCAAGTGAGCGTTTGATGGTGAATGATTATGTCTTCTTTAAGAGAACTAAGATAATTCCAACTGTCAGGAATTCCAGTTCACAGCAAATGTATAGGAGTTTTTTTAGATCAAACAAAAAAAAGTAGCAATAATTGGAGGAAGATAGAATTTAAAACATAAGGCTTTTTCCTAAGAACTAATGAGTGATGTAAATAGAAAATTGAATTTCCAGGTGAATTTAGACTTCAAAGAGATGCTTGAGTCCAGTAAGATATCATCATACTCCCCCCCTAGTCTGACTCATTGTTGCTGAAAGCTTTCGTCATTGGTAGGGGTTCCCTAAGTGTTTGCATGTATATGTGGGTTGTAGGGGTTTTGTGTTGTTTTTTGAAGGCCCTTAAATAGTTTGCAGTGAGTCAGGATAGGCAAAACAGTTATATCTCATATTAAAGCCCTGATAGGACCAGACAACAAAAGTAGGAAAGAATTCTCTAGCTCTAACCAGAGCTAGGAAAGTAAAATGAAATCTTATAAAAAGTGTAGTCAGTGCTGCACTTTTAGGGATTTTTTTTAAAAGACATCAGCAAAAACTTGAAGAGAAAAATCCAAACCTTCCCCTTAAAACAACAACTACTGTCAGATTTAACTACTTCAGGTGAACTGATGGATCTGTGTGATATCATTGAAAAATTACTGAAGTATGTAGCCATAATAATTGCAAATGAAGTAATATTAGCCCTCTTACACACTCAGATCTAATACAAAAGGTTGAAATATTTTAAATAAATATTCAAATTTTGAAATAAATACATATTCAAATAATTGACATATGCCTAAATGAAGCCTGAATTTAGCACCACTGAAATGGCAATATGCTCCAGGTACTGCAGTCTAAGTCATTCACGGCTACATATGAAGCAACATAATTAATTTTGCTCCTTTTGACTTACTGTCACATTTTTAGCAAAAGCCTTGCTTTGAAATTTCCTATAGAAGTACATAAATTTTTAAGCTCTTGGGTTTAGGAAGGAGTTTGCACTTTAGCAGAATGTGGCTGCTTTCCTAGATCCAAGAAAAGGTATTGAAGATTGAGTTGGAAGATTCCCTTAACGGAGAATCTGAGTGGCACATCTATTCTTACTTTATTTTTCGCAGTGTTAGTCTTTATCCCAAAACAAGTTTATCTTCCAGAGAAGCAAATCTGACTAGGGTATCACAGTGAATTTGTATCATTCATGATGTTTCTCCATGTCTCTGATGTGAAATTTGGCATGAAGTAGAAAATCTTAGAAGGCGTATCTGATATCCTGTTGGGAATGCCAAGCCCTGACTTGTAGGAAGGGACTGATGCTAAAAATGACATAAGGCCTTTCTTGTCCTTCACATGTAAAAAGTCATATTGGAAAAGAAATAAGAACAACTCCTCCAATGATTAAGTGGGTTTAGATGCTATTTTATGGATCTTTCCTTTTACTGTACACTTGTGGAATTCCTAGTGTTCTTCATTGGTTAAGTTTTTCCTATAACACTAAGTATAAGTACTTTCTCGTTTTGCTTTTCTTTTTTAATCTTTTTTTCCCTCAAAGGCCTTCTTTTTTTCAGTCAGTCCTGATCCTTGAATAGGTATTACTCCTTAAATTCATATCACATTTTAAATTCCTAGTAAGGTAGGTTTTCTGCCACTGGTATATAGGAATAGTTGATTGTGTTATTTTTTCTGTCTATCTAATAGATTATATAATAGTACGTTTCTCCTACCCAATTCAAGTTACTTAACTGAAGGTGCTTTGTCCACTCGTTCTGTAATAATAAATTTGGGATTACTCAACTCTTTTACAAGGTGCCCTCATCATGGAATGTTGGAGCACTTTAAAACTCGAAAGAAGAAAACTTTATAGTACTCAAAAAGGGGTGATTAAACTCTATTCATTGTGCTGTCAGGGAATTGAGACGCCAGCACTTTGATATGTAGTGATGAACATTATGCCCTGATCTGAATGGTGCTCTAAAGCCATCCTAATCACTACTTTAATACAGGATAATTTTGTAAGAAAAAGAGGATGAGAAGGTGTACACGAAAATGTGGGAAAATCAAAGAAATGATGCCCCAGAAAATGTGTTAGGGTGAACTTCACCTACAGGCACTTGTTCAGTGCAAAAGCACTATGAACTGTGTAAATTTTCAAAGTAAGTCTTAAGCAAGACTTAAATGATTTTCAGCTATTTGTTATGGCCCATTGCCTAAGGGTGAATTCCATCCTTGCACACACTGCAAATCTAGCTGTTCATTTTTGTCTGCAAGAAGCATTTTGAGACTTTATATTCATTATGTAGTACAGTAAGGCACAGATGGATGCATAATTGAAAGCTCTTATTCCTGAAATGCAAAAGAAGATTTAAAAGCATAGGTTCAAATCCTCACCACAGTGAATCCAATCACTATCTGATTCAGTATGATTTTATCAGGATATGTGAATAAAATGGGCACACCATCTTTGCTGAAGGTGTGTTTTGTTGGTATATGGAATATTGTCACTATGATTTTTTTTGTGCTCTGTGTCATGTTTCTATGTGAATTCTTTGTAGTGTGTGCACCTTGAATGTAATTGCTTCAGTTTGCTTTTCTGGAGCACCATTTATTTTTCCCTTGTCTGTTTATATCAGTTCAGATGTTGAATACCCACAGGCAAGGAACCAGACTTCCTACAGGATTATAACAAGGTGTTACACAGATCAGTTCCTTCACAAATACTGTGCATTTTCTATGTATGTTACCGGGAAAGTTTTCAAAAAGCTGAAAAACTACATTTAGGGAGTTAATTGGAAGAAGGATTCTTATTTTCAAAGGTAATAAAGACCATAGATTATTATGGGATCAAATTTATCTGAGTAGGAATTGAATACAGCTCATAGCAGGATTTTGCCAACATTTACCAAGGTGCCTTATCTTTACATGTAACTTTGTAGATGTGTAGCAAAAGTCTTTGGCAGCTTGTATTTTGGCATAGCACCTGTCCTCTCTGGTTTCAGCAGCTTGTAAGATCCAATCCTTTTCCTTTTATGCTATAGTCCCTACCTACAGCTGCTCAGTGCTTATACTGTGAAGAAGCAGCACAGCCATTTCCATACCAGTACTGCCCAAGCAGCCTGCTGAGTCAGAGCACATTGCTGATTTTTCTCACTGCATAGAGATTTTTATCTTGTTCCAGTTTGGATTTCAGTGCCTTCTCTGAACACCCACTTCAATCTTATGTCACCAGCAAGGTCACTTTTCATTTTCCAATTCATGTTTCTGTGGTTCATAGCCTCTTGGAGAGGTTCACATGCCTGCAAAGTCTTACAGCTGCCTCTGTCTCAAATCCTTTTAAGTAAAAGCAAAAGTGAAAACTCAGCTTCTGGAGATACATACTCAAGCAACAGAGGAAGCCTTCCACTGAGCTTGAGTCTTACAAAGAACCCCAATGCACTTGGGATTATCAGCTCCAAGATCCTTGGCAAAAGACATTTTCCTCTTTGCCTTCTCCAGATATCACCAGTAATAATGAGACTTCCTAGCAGTTGTCTTTGAGTCTTGCTCAGCTTTTCAAGTTCACCCTGAGATCCTCTCTGGTGCTACTATACCTTGCAGACGATGTTCTGCAAAATCAGAGCCTTGCACCTCTCCACCAGCACCGGTTCACCAACCAGCAGCTTTGGCTGCCTCAGCATCATTTTCATCTAACACCATCTTGATATTAAGCTAGTCTTCAAGTTCACAGAAGCAAACTTGTTTGGGACCATCATCTGCTATCAGGTCATCCCTTCCTGAGGCCAGTGAGAGATCTCAGATGCTTAGATCTAGGTATTGCATCACCAATTTCCACTGCCAGGTGTGTGAACTAAACACTCAGGGATGCCTTGATTCCCTTCATTGCCCATCTGCATGAGTTTTCTTCTATCTAATGAAAGGAAGATGGTGATGTTGAATAATCTCTCTTGCTTAAAAATGCACACTACTTTTATCTTGTTTGCCTCTGTGCTGCCTCCAGACTTCCTTCTTCTGATATGTCTTAGAAGTTAAAAAACCTGTAGGCCAGAGGGCTGCTGCAGGAAAATGTCAAAGGTTTTCAAGTGGCAATTTCCTCCTGCCTAACTAGGAAAAGAGATAACATGCTAAATCTGTGCAAAATTAGTATCTGCATTTTTCTGTTCTGACACACATCTTTCCAGCAGTGCAAGAAAAGAACTGGTATACACTTACACCCTTGCCTTCCATCTGCTTTTAATCTCTCACTTTTTTGGAAAAAACTTTTTATTGAGAGAAACAGAAATAGCAACAAATGTGCTCCCCTCCATATATTATGCATTGAACAGCAGGAAGGTTTGACACCAGAGTGCAAACACTTCATAAACTGCAAACAAATCTCTCTGATTTCACATAATCAGGAGAATACTGTGCACTGTGTGGATATCTGTGTTGATTACACATCCTGGAGAACATATCCTAGCTAGAAGAAGCTTGGCCATCAAACTAGATGAGAATGACTACTGAGAGCACCAATGTGCTATGTTTTACTCTGTAGTTAACTAAAGTAAAACAGTGCTTTGCAACCTGATCTGTTTTGCCCACTTACCACAGGGACACCTTCCACTGGACAAGTATCAGCACATAGACTTTTATTTGTATTACAGGAAAAAAAATAGTTAACTACTGAACAAATGTGAATAACTAATAGTTTCTTGTAGGGAACAATGGTGTATTTTAGCATTAGGCTGTGCAGTGGTAATGTTGATTGAACTTCTGAAGCAATAACTACGCTTCAAAAATTCATGAAATTGACTCCTGAATGCCTAACATAAAGTTACATTTTACTTCATCACCATGGTAGCCTGAAAATTAT
The DNA here is from genome assembly GCF_030936135.1 of Gavia stellata. NCBI lineage: Eukaryota > Metazoa > Chordata > Aves > Gaviiformes > Gaviidae > Gavia > Gavia stellata. The sequence continues at coordinate 81,362,531 of NC_082596.1, forward strand.
TTTCTTTATGCTAGGCTGAAAATTATTCTTTTGAGTGGTGCAAAGCTTTACATGAAATATTTATTCATCTTCTTGAGGGAGGGCAGGTTAAGGTCTGAATTTTGGTTTCCATCATTCTTCTGAAGTTTCTAACACACTTGTCTTGATTCTGTTTTCAACCTTACTATTCCTCTGTTATTTAATGTTTCTGTTTCTTAATGTTAATAGGGAAGAATTGGTTTTGTAATGACAAACAGGCTCCACAAGTATCTCTCATCTAATTCTCTATGTTTTAAACAATAATGTAAGCAATAAATGTGCAGCGTTTTTATAAATAAAAGTTAACAGAATATAAATTCCTTAATGTTGATGTCCAGTTTAAAAGCAGCAGAAAAACATACATTTATGCAACAAAACAAACAGGAAATTAAAGAATGAAAAAAAATCTTATAATAAGGAAAATATTGGGATCCCAAGGAAATTCAGTTTCATAGATACTATGGTTACAATTACTGACATACTTTTTGGTGATATTCAGGGGAAGAGAGTAACCACTTTACATTTTAGTATATGGAGCTAGCTTAGTAGTCCTGCAAAAAAAAAAAGTGTCTGTTTTATACATGCAGAAAAGATTCATGAGGGTAATAACATGGGGGGGAGTGCTCTTCTGAGGCTTGACATCTTGGCATCATCTCAGGCAACATCTCAGAAATTTAAACTGATTTAATCATAAACTTAAAATTACACTCTTTTCAGTGGAGAATGGAAAAAAATCTTAATTGACTAAATGGTCCTCTATTAGTAAAACTACAGATGGTAAAACTGCATTTGAGAAGGTTATTCAAAACAAGTCTTAAAAAAAAATATAATATAAATCTAGGCATATCTGATGTAAATCTAGTCATAATGTTGATGAAGTAAAAAGTAAAATAGGATTTGTAAGACCTGCTTTAAAAAAAAAAAAAGAAAAAAAAAGCTTTAAACAAGGCGAGATATGAATAGGATAGCCCAACAAACAGAAACGGGTGTTTTACAAAAGTAAAATCCAAGGCAAGGATAACAATCCCTCCATTAAGTCGTTGTAGAACAAGGCCTAGTAGACTGTACAGCTGGGCCAGGTGAGGATTCTTCTACCAAGAGAAGTATTGAGGGGAACTCATACATCTGTTCTATTCTGTGGTAAACCTGCTCCTGGTGTAACACATAGAAGAACATAAACCTGTGACGTGTAAGTAAGGGAGCTCAAAGTGATCTCTAAAGCCCCTTTTTTTTTTAGTTGGAGAAGATTATGAAGAAAGCAGTTAAACTTTCTTAATAACTGTGTATGTTTATCCATGAATACTGCAGGAGCTATTAAGATGGAATAAGACATAAACACTTGTTAAGAAGAGAAGTATTAATATATTATGTCACATATATTCTTGTACATATTCATGAAATAAGCCATACTTCTCTTGGTCTTTCTTTTTTTTGTGATTTGGCAAATAAAGCTAGGCAATAAATTGTAATGTTTCTGAAGTTGGGAGTGAATGAATTGGAGTCTCTTCTCAAACAGTTTACATCTAGATGATCTGACATGGGATGCAACTCAATACAATTGATATTAATGGACTGCAGAGTACTAGCAGACACAAGAAAATTTTTGTTTTCTGCTTGAGTAGAAGTAAACATGACAATGGCATCTTGTTAGAAGATTAATATAGGCCTCCAAAATTGTGTTTATAGTGTAATCATGTGTGTACACTGAGTGTACAGAACAAACAGCATATTCTTGGGGAAGAGATGAAACTGACCTTATACTTGTGACACTAAACAATTGGCAACAGCCAAACTGTGAAATAAGATGTCTCCTATCAGTCTTTGGAAATGTTTGAGGGGTGATGTTCAACTGGTGAGGGTGAATATCAAGAAACCGGTCCAACCTGTGTATGGCTTCATACTGAAGGAAAGTAATAAGTGGTTTTATCTGCAGATTGGTCCAAAGGATGAATTCCGACACAGCAATCTTTCATCAGTGGCTCCTTCAAGCAAAATATTGCTGGGACTGGGAACTTCAGTGGAAGCTTCAGCTGGCCTTCCATAAAAACTCAGCGCTTTTGAATTGTACTCAATTGTCCAGTGGTGAGATATTGAGATATTTCATCATTTACATAACAGTTATGGACATATTAATTACCATATATGCTTTCTGCTCTGTTCTGAGTGTTACCTAGATAGTTTTCCTCTTATCTTTTGGTGTCTGGCCCAAACTGGGCATAATGTTGCTGTGCAAATGAGGAGCATCAAAAATATTTTTGCAGGGACTAAAGTTTATATTCATCCTGAGGTAAAACTTTACTTCCCATTTGAGGTACTATTAAGTAAAAGAGTAAGCACATTTCACAAAACTGTGGAAGCAAGGAAGGATGGTTGATTTCACTGTTACCTTAACAAGTACCCTGGTAGCTAAGACTGTTGCTGAAGAGCAATAGGAAGCCCAAACTTTTTTTTTATTTCCTTGTCTGAGCAGATTTCAGTATATACTCTCTAGACTCCTGGAGGTGGTCTTGAAGGAGGTTCATCATTTTTTTTCTGTTGAAGCTGTTACATCTTTCTCGAGTATTTGGATTTTAAGCAAAAAGAATAAATTGAAAGTCATCCTGTAATCTGATGATTAGGCACTCATTTGCTATTTCCAAGTTTTCAAACTTGTCTCAGTGTAATTCTGCACTCTTAAGAGACCAGAGAAAGGGTATGAAATTAGATGCATCTTTCTCAGACAATAAAGCTTCGCTTTCAACTATCATAAACTCTTTTTTGATAGCTAATGTCAACCTCCCTCTTCATTAGACAGTAAAAATTAACTTCAATTTCACATGTAATTTTGGGTAGACTGTGGCAAAAATTTCTGCCCAGTAATGATTCACAAACCTAGCCTGTTGCTAAGGTGCCATAGGTTAGGCATAGTAAAGTTAAAATATTTATAAGCTAGTCATTTTATTTCCCAAATTCTTCATTTGTGATAGGAGAGAAGATTCTGGATTTGACTTCTAACTTTTCTTTCAGTTTAGAGAAGCTATATATATATATACACACACACATATATGTATACACACACACACACAAAGTGTATACACATGTGTGTGTGTGTGTGTGTGTGTATAAATGTATTGATAAATCTTTGTGTAGTTTGTGGTGAGTCAATGCCAGCTCATTAGCACATGCAATATTACTGATTCATTCATATTCTTAGTCATTGCTCAGTTTCTGAGCAGACATGTAATCACCTGCCTGGTAATTGACTGTCTGATGACTCATCTCTTCTTAAACCCCTGTCTGCAAAAGTATTTCCATTTTTCAGGATTAGGAAGCAAATTCTCACAAGAACTAAGAATCATCAGAGAGGTTGCTACTTTCCAGTTCATTTCTTACCTTCAGGAGCATAAACTTGTGTTTAAAAAATGAAAGTAGCAAAACCAAAGTCATAAATCCTTACCAAAATTCAACTTTCCAAGCAGTTCAGATTGCATCTCCTATTTAAGTGTCGTATTCTTCAATGCAGTGTTTGAAGATGCTTGAATATTACAGAGATCAGTGCAATAACAGAGGTTTTAGAAAAACACTGTGATTTTACTTTAAATGAGATGCAGATTTGGTATGTTTTACATGACTTATCCTGTTGTTTTTGGGAAACAGTGTATTTTAGACAAATAAAAATATTTAACTTACGAAAGAAAGTTATTTCTCCTATCTATCCATCACAAAAGCAAAAAGGAAATATACACAGTCTAAGCAATATCAGAGAGATCTATTTTTGTCTAAACTTCTTCCTAAATTCTCTTCAGAAATATTGCACATATAACATTTAACAGATGCTTTTCTAGTTGCTTCACTTCTGAAAGGATATGTCTGTCTTAATTTCAGATGTTGTGTTCTTTCTCCTTAAGGGTGTTTAAGTATATTCTCATCTCCATTTTTTTTCAGGTAGAGTAACTGTGCTTAAAAAAAAAAAGACAAAATTGCTAGATGACTTGTTCAAACAGGCTTGAGCTGGCTTGGGCAGCAAGAGGGCTGCTCCTTGGTGGCTCTTTTAGCAGTTGTTTTGAAGCGCTCCTTCTTCTTCCTCTTCTCTGCCGCCTGACTCCCATTCTCTTCTAGCATTAACTCTCCAGTCCTGTCTACCAGTGTCCCAGTGGCTTTTTGCTGTTTATAACTACTGCTCTTAGCATGATTGCAATGATTATCCTTTTTTAAAGACAGAGTTTCATGAGTAGTTGAAACAGTTCTAAAAGCTTGTTACTTTCGTGAGAGGCAGTCCCTCTATTGCATCAGCTTTGGTGCTTTTACTGCCATAGTGAATTCTACTGGCTCATAGCTCTAAGGAGTAACCCTACCAGAAAAGAAAGAAACCAGGGACAGTTTGCAGGTGGACCACTAAAACAATCCAAGATTTCATGCAACTTGAGCTTGCATTTATCTCTGAATGACAAAAGGAAAAAACATGTGCTGAAAAGCTCTTTTATGATTCAAAATATTCTCAGGACTAATTAGCACTGCAATGGCACTTCTTAAAATAAAATATAAACAGGAAATCATCTACATCTTTTAGGTAGAGATTCGATTTGGAATTTAGCTTTTCTGTATACTCATTTACATTTGAGATAAAATAGTAATTAGTAGCTTAGAAAATGTTCCTCTAAGAAGCGAAATATTTAATTTAAAACTAAATTCACTTACGGATCTTTTATTTCTACTCAGTAGAGTTAAGTCTTTAGTAATATATAATTACACTTGCAATTGCTCTTCAAGCTTGTACACTACAGCTCAGATTTTTAAAAGGAAGATATTTTCAAATCCCTCTGAGGACTTTTTGAGGAAATATTTTGTTTTCTGTGAAAAAAATTACATCCCACATAGCCAACTTTTTTCAGACAAGGCTGTTTCTGACATTCTGTCAAAGAGCAGGCATGTAGTAACTTGTAAATATACAACTTTTCTCTATTCTTACATTTTGAAAAAAATGTTCTCCAGAAAACTGTTGAGAACCTGAGTAATTTTTAAGTTTTGTTTTTCAGAAAGCATAGTTTTCATTTGTTTTTACATTTACCAAAACAAAATGTTATTGTACTTAAATTCATCTAATCATAGCTTTTAAGTTTGATCTCATCTCTCAAGGAATTCCATATGCTCTCAAGGGAAATATTTTCTAGATGCAGGCACATTAGGAAAGCATTTTAATTATGTATCTGAGATCACTCATTCTCCCAGTATATTATAATAAATCTGATATACTCGAATCTACAGTTAGCAAATGTCACTGTCATTACACAAGAAATATGGTGACTACATTTCTGCTTCAGGCCTAGACAGTGTTTTAAAAAATTCAATATCTCATTTTGCTTCTCCTTAATATCTCTTCCTAAGTAAGTAGCTGATAAGTCAACATAAGAATTCATCTTTCTCCATGTATCTGTACATCAGGTTGAGGGATGTTGAGAATCATACAGAGGTTAGAGGAGAATTCTTCATGTTCAAACGATCATTAATGCCTGCTCAAAACTCTTAATCTGTCCTGTGAGCTCTGCATAGGTGTGCATTTTACTAGTAGTCATAGATAATGCACTTGGCACTATTACAAGGGTCTGTTTGCAGGGATAGTTTCTGTCCATGCATCTGTTTGTGAGAAAAGATAATAATATTTGGAGGCTTTTTTTTTTTCTTATGAAATGGATTTAGGATCCTCTCATGGGACTCCATCCTATCAAAGACTTGCAATTGCCAGTGGGGCTAATTTGGAACTAGCTTGAAGTCTGAGTGACTGTGGTTTGTGGCTCCTGAAGAGTTAATGAGAGAACACCAGAATTATTCTCCTTTCTTATTTAGATAATAATTTGACACCTTTATAAATTCATGAGCTGAAATTGCTCTGCACAAATGCACAATATCCTATTTTTCATTCAGCAGTGTTTCCAGTTTCCAGTTTCCAGTGCCCTGTCTGACTTTGCTCATAGGTGGAAAGTAGCGTGATGCATCATTTATGCTGCCTTCCACCTTTATTGACTGATGGCCTCCTTTGCTGTCAATCATTTCATCGCATTTTGTCAAAAATAATGTGAAAAATTCAGTTACCTGTATGACTGAAGTGCATTCACCTGTAAACAAGTGCTTGAGACAGACATCGAAAAGAATGGTTAGCTAAGGTCATTTCAGTTATGACAAAGACCTAAATGGAAGTCAAATGCTAGTATCTAATTGATAAAGTGACAAATACAGTTTCCTTGTTTGATTGGAGGAGAAAAGCACATTAACAATAATTATGAAGAAGTATTTTTTTCTTTTGAAAGAGGTTCAGTTTGATAGCACGTGATCTACAGCTCTATGCAAAAGGCATTCAGGTAAATTTGTTGTATGACCTGACCCCGGAACTGCCTAATTGCCTATCTCTTGCTCAAATCCAGAAGTGCTATATTCAAACACCAACTAGCCTACATTAAGTATATGTCTGAGAGCGACAAGTTCAAGGCTGCTCCTCAAGGAAAGAACCAGGAGCTGAGAGTGAGTACAGCATCATGTCCTTACTGACCAGGGCACAGTCCTGCAGCACCTGAGCTAGGTGTGCACAGCTAGGTGCTGGTAACAGCCCCAGATAAGGGGAGTGATTCAGGGTCCATCCAGAGGGTTCAGTCAGGAGCAGCAGGAGACTCTACTGTAGAAAAGGCTACAGTGTGGGTCCAAAGTTCATCAAGGAGGCAGGGCCAGAAACAGGACTGGAGATGGCACAACCACAACATAGGTCAGGCCAGGTCTGGGAGCCTATTGCTGCATTGTAATTTAAACTTTGATGACTGTTCAACAGCTTATACCTTTATAAACTGTGGAGTATAATGGATCAAGTGTGTTCCATCAAGCACATCAAGTATTTATAGAAATCCCGTTTGCCTTTGACATCTCTTGCCAAATTCAACTCCAGGTGGGCTTTGACTTTCCTAACCATGTCTCTGCATGCTTGGACAGCATGGGCAATCCCACACAACATTTCAAGAGGCCCCAGCCTGGGCTTAAATGGAGCCCCTAGTGAGAGGGAGGGGGTGTGTGGGATCATAGGTGAGGCTGGTCAGGACCATTAAGGGCTGTTACTGCCCTCAGGACCCTGATAAAGACACCAGAGGATACATCACTGAAGTTAGAATTCACTTTTTTTTAAACCTTAATATTTAATTATTCAGATTCCAATACTACAGTCATCAGGAAGATAAACCTCCTGTGAAAGTCAATGGTAATTGTGCTAGCATCAGGTCTGGGGACACAGTGCCAGAGACTTTTGAGAAAGGCAGTTTGTACATTGAGAACTTAAAACAATTCAAACTTTCTGATTTCATTAAATGTTTTAAGTGTTTTATAGCATTCAAATGACCAAGAGTGAAAGTTAAATTTTAAATCAGTAAGTCTAATATCACTGCATGATAAGAATGATAGAAAGGTAGAAGTGGGAATGTCAGTATTTGGTTTTGTTTGGTAGAAGCTGGTTATAGGCAATATCAAAATATTAAAGCAAACAGAATGAGGTATTAGCACATGACCCCCAATTTTTATATCCCTAATTATTTATAAAAGTAAGGAACTTTCATATGAAATGGCCCATCCCTGTGCCCTCTGCACTTACAGCCTCTCACAGTGAAGTTGATCTTTGTTGAACCCTCATAAATTTTTGAAGAGCTTATATGTGGGGTCCAAATTCTTTGTTCCTTTCCTGAGGAAAAGGGACCAACAGTAGGTTTTGAAAGCACATAATATCTCTTGCATTGCATATGAAATTAATTCACAAAATATTCCACCTCCACACACTGCCTATATTTTAAAGTGTGAGTCATTTCAGTTATACAACAAAAAAATGTTGTAATATTGTTCATACCCTAACAACACATTATCTTTTCTCAAAAAAATAAGGGGGGGGGGGGGGGGAGAGAAGAAAAAAGAAAGAAAAGCATTACAATCTCTTATCCTCACTGGTCTCCAAGTAAATCCAGCTGAACTTGTCGGAAGTACACACATTTAAATATACAAAACCAGAGAAAACTTGGGGGGGGGGGAAGCATATTAAGTAAGAGGAAGGAAAGGGCTCTAGGAGAAAAAGCTTTATAAAAAGGGGTCAGAAGTGCAGGAGAAAAAGAAGCAGAAATTTCTTTTGAAGAATTCAACATTGGATATTTCATGATCTTAAATTATGAAATCACTCTCTTAATTTTTCCTAGTTCTTGACTGCTTTTTCTTTATTTCTCCTCAAAGAATCTGTGATTTGACAGATACTTTAATGAAATTGAAGTTTCTACCAGTTTGTAGTCCAATGTGGATTTCTGTACAATGTTTCAGAAAGGCTTAGATGACTTCAGAAATGATCATATTTTTGTCAAAAATCTGTTTGGGTAATGTGTGGTGCAGTCCTATAGCTGGGAAGGGTCAGATGCAACCTGAGCATCTTTTAACTCCACTCGCCAAAAGACTCGCCTGAAGATGAAAGAGGCATAGGAAGCGAAGAGCAGACAAAAATTCTTAAAATTCAGTAACAATCTAGCCCCCTTCTATATCCACTGAGTCACACTGATATCCAGTTTCTGTAGAGCATAGTTGACAGATAAGAAAATGAGGATACAGAAAGCTGATGAATAAAAGAAGAGATAATATTTTCCTCCCATCAACTGAGTAATGATATTTCATCTGTCTGAAAAAAAGACTTATGAGTTGGGTATCAAACACAGGCTTTTGATTTCAACAAACCAAACAGTTTGTAAAGGAAAGGCAGATGCTATTGATCTGATTCTAGCTTGTCTTTGTGTTTGCTCATTCCTAAAGTGAGTCATGAGATACAGCTGTGGATAGTCTTATACAAGAGGTGTCATGGAGAGATTTTCAGAACCCGTTCAGAAGACCAATAGCTTGCCCTTGAGCCACTGAGGTCTAAGAGCTCAGCTGTCATTAGAACATCTTTTCTTACCCTTCCCAAAAAACAAGTACAGGAACACAGTCAAGATGCTGGTGTGATTCTTGGTGACTTGTAGAAGAATATATTATAGAGAATCCGCTATTCCAGCTTAATGCAAGATTTATTGTGAAAAAGTGACAGACTGGAATAACAGGAGCATATAGGCTCCTACAATGCAAAACTGCCTAGGCTTATGTCTCCTCAGCAAGGGTTCCTGGTAGTGCATGCAGAGTGGGGAAATTGGTGATACTGTTAGGTTACCACAAGCCTCCTTTTTTCCTTTATCGCTGCTGAGAGGACTGGTTTTATACCTCATTCATCTGTATTTTCATAATCAATCATTGTCTCTTTCTACTTTTCAACAGCAATCATACCACCATAGATGTCGCTCCATTAGGCAGCCCTTCTCTTTACATTTCCCTGTAGACGTGCTGGGCTCTCATGTTGAAATGGCATCTGCCATCAGCTGTACTAAGATGCCAACAAAATAGAGGGGGAGATCACAAGGAGGTCACATTTTGAAAAGACTCAAAATCCAAACCTCCAATCATTCCTAGCACTTGAGACTGATTTTACATCTACAGTCTTAGAATAGAAAACAAAACGCAGAAGACAAAACCCTATTATTCTGCAGCTTAAACACTCATGAGTACACTGCTTAAGGACTATTTCAGAAAACAACAGAACAACGCAAGCAACTAGGTATGAGTGATGTCTGTATGTCAGACAAAGAAATGTGAAGAAGCAGAGGTGACCACAGCAAGACATGAGAACCATCTGTTCCTTTTGTTTTCAGTAAAATGAAGTTTGTGTGGGAAAAAAGGTATCCTGTGGGCTTGTTCAGACAGCTAAGACATGTCTTTCAAAGAGGTAAAAAATGGGTTATACTGTAAAAAATCAGAATTTAGACAAGCACAGGAAAGATTACTGGATGAGCAAGCATACCTGAGGTCCTTAAAAGTAACGGAGCCGTCGTGTTAACAAATGGCAAAGGTAGAATTTGCTTACAGCTAACTGTTGACAAAGGTGTGCTATTGCAATATTCAGTATGCATCCAAACAAATAAACGGTGTATTATTAGCTGAGAACTGAGGCTGCACAGGCTTAAAAGCTTATCACTGTTGCTGACTATAGCATTTTTCCCTTTACTTGGTGATAATTATTGTGCCTATTTCTCTTCCACAATTTTTCACTTGTTTCCACTGCCAGACTGTAGTTCTTTTACCAAGTGAGAACAGTAATGAGAAGGACATGTTCACTATTCCAGCTTTTATCACATTCTCATATAATAAGTATTGATCCTTGGGCTATTGGAAAGGGATTGACAGAACGGTTAAAAAATATTCACATAAATTATGGAAAATCCATATCTTACCTCACATTTCCACATGAGCTCAAAATAAAAAGAAGAAAAAGAATTTCAGTATGTCACATGTAACAGTGTGCTGCTTTAGTTTGACAAAAAATGGACATTATCTGTATTTTTTTACTATACCCACCCATAGAAACTGAATATACTTCTTGTAGGAGAGCACCTGTGATTCTATCACTATCCTTCAATTTACCTTCAAATCACTTCCCTATCATTGAATCTAAAAATGGCTTTTCCTCTTAATGCCTTATCTCCTAATCTGTAAAATGGGAATAGTACTATTCTACAATGTATGGTTTTTATGACAAATGCTCAAATAAAAAGGCAATATAGGTGATATAATTATTTTGTGTATGTAAATTTTGATGGGGAAAAAGGGATATAAATATGTGCCGTTTGGAGACATAACTGCCTGTGCACAGCATCTGGAAAAACATCATCATGAACCTAGGAAAAAGTTGTTTAGGTGATATATTCAACTATAACTATGACTAACAGGATGAGGTTTTAAAAAGAAATATTTAAGGTGAATATCAATAAAAGCTCTCTGAGAATGAGACTGGAGTGTGGCTTACTTTCACATGAGACCAATGGAGAGGCATCTTGTTAGAGAACTGAATTAAAAACCACTGAAAATACATTGTAAATCATAGTGTTGCATTTTTTTTTTGATTGGATGGCAACTGCAAAATTTCTCTCTGATTCTAATTGCTCTGGTTTTTCTTTTTGTCTCTTTCTCAGAAATTAAGTTAAAAAAACCCCAACAGATGAGATTTGTAGTAACTATTTCCAACCATTACTGTGACAGAATTTAATTTAAAAAAAAGACCAAGAGTATTCTTTACTCAAAACGCATTTTGAAATTTTTAGGTGTTTCAATCATAATAAAGCAGACCTTTTGCTTTAACATAATATTTTTATATACTGTTGGGGTTTATGAAGTCATGAGTGTTACGTGAAATGATCTAAGACTTTCACTGAAGTCTTCTCCCTGGAAATCTTCAGCAATCTAATCAGCATTTTAATCCTAATGATATGTAATGTTGTAATTTTTTGTTTTACGTAACTGGCTGCAACAAGTAATGTGGGCCTTTTATTTAATTATTATTCAGTGAAACCATTTATGTTTTATAAAGAGAAGGGAAAAACATCTATAATAAACAAACTCAAATCTTACAGCTGGAATCTTAATTTATATAGTAGCCTTTATATGAGTTTCCCAGAGTTTTTCACAGAAAAATCATACAGAACTACAGGAAGGAAAAGTAATCCATCTCAAAGAAAGCCATTTTGAAAAGACATGTTTTCATTGTACTTGTAAAAATGTTCCAAAAATGAACACAGTGAATATTTGCTGGAAGCAAGCAGTACATCCAAGATGCCAGCAGAGAAAAGCTGTTTCAAATCATTATTTTCTTTATTCAGTGGCTGAGGTAACAAATCACAGAGTACAGAAACTGAGATAAAAATAAATCATAAACATTACTGAAAACAAAGTAATAGTGATAATAAAATATGAAAATATTACAAGCAAAATTTGGCATTGTGTGAAAATCACAGGTTCTCTTTTTATCTTTTTAACAGCTCTGGAAAGTATGTTATCTAGCTTCATATAACTTCAGCTTCATTTTTGGCAGTAGATGAATATGCTTTTGTTTTAAACCTCAGGTTTAAAGTTATGTGAGTCCTGCTTCCAACAAGAAGATACAGTTTGGATAGTGTGTTTCATGAAACATGGTAAACTGGCTATCCTATCTACATTCAAATTAAAATATAAATTCTGTATTTTCCATTGTATTGGAGTCTTCAAATTTGGATGTGTTAATAAAAGATAAAAAGTTCATGACGTATTACAAAAGTGATTAAGATTTCTGGCAAAGAACTTGGGTGCCCCTGCAATGTCTATGCTGATGTAGAGCTGAATAACTCATTCTTCTTTTAGTCTATTGTGTGAAGAGTTTGTATCAAAAAATAGTTATAGTTAGGATGAAACTGTGAAAACTGTGTCTGAATTTAGGGGAAAGTTAAAAGTTAGTTAATCTTTTTTAAGCTAATTGTTCAATCAGACATGCATACTCACATTAGGACTCAACTCCTCATCCTTTCAGAGAGAAGAAAAAGAGATGGTGTTCTCCAGCAGGAAGGTGGAGAGGAGGGACCATCTCATTGTGTTCAGTATCATGCGAATGTGTATGTTCTCCATGGGCAAGTAGCAGGTGTGTGTATACTGTAGGTAAGTTGTAACTCTAACAGAAGAAAAAAACCCTTCTCTTCTGAGGCTAGAGTGGTTGAAATGAATTGACTGTGCTAGGACTTGTGCAGTTCAAGATATTCATAGATGACCTGGAACAGCAAGTGATCAGTGAAGTGGCAAAGTTTGCTGCTGATAACAAGTTATTCAAGGCAGTAAAAATGAAGGTAGACTATGAAGAATTGCAGAAGGACCTTAGGAAGCTGAATGAGCAGCCAATAAAATGACAGATGAAATTCAGTATAGATAAATGTCAAGCCATGTATGTGGGAATGAGCAGGCCTACATTCACGTGCAACATAATGGCCCCTGAACTGGCCATTATCACTCAGGAACAAAATCTTGGGTTATAGTAAATGGCTCTATGAAAATGTCAGCTCAATAGTGGTTAAAAAGGTAAATCAAAGCTAAGAATTATTAAAAAAGGAATAAAGAATAAAACAGGGAACATCATCTCTCATTGCATAATTATCTGGCATCAGCCCTCTCTCCTCCATTTGAAACAGAATCTATGAAAACTGGAAAAGGTTCAGAGAAGGAGAACAAGGATTATCAAAGGTATGGAACTGCTTCTTTGTATGAAAGAATGAAATAAGATAAGACTGTCAGGCTTGGAAAAACCTGATGAAAGAAAGAGGATAAGATACAGCTCTTTAAAAAAGAGTGTCTGGGAGAGGTTCGATAATGATTGATAGTCCATTGTAAATATAAAATTGTACAAAATAAAAGGAGGGATAAATCAAGTTAGTAGGAGACAAGTTTGAAGCAATTTTAGGGAAGCAGTTCTTCACACAGCAGCTGTAGGCTGGTGGAACTGTTCCAAAGGATGATGGAAACACTAAAAGGAACATGGGCTGAATGAGAGGCTGGGAAAACTCATGGAAGAGGAGTCCAAAGACATCTACTAAATGAATATATACCATCTCTACCTCCAGAACTAAAAATCATTGGAAAGAATATTAAGGGGAAGTGTCACAGACACTTCTCTAATTTTTTATTCTTCCCTAGATTTCCATTTATGACATGTTTTATTTTGGAAACAATAGAAACAGGCACCTAGTGTGACTCAGGATGGCCTTTACTATATATATCCATTGTTCTTGATTCTTCCAATGACAGGCACTGCCTACATCCATACTGGTAAATAAAAGAAGATCAAGGGTAGAAAACTAGAGGCATGGCCTCACTGTTTATACATGCATTGCAACTTCACTCTGATCTTTATGTGACCCTAAAACTATAGTAATTTTGTATGAATTTTTCCTTTTCTATTCAAAGTTACTGGCAGTTGTTTTATAGCCTGTCCAAATCTTGTTTTCACAGAGTGAATTGAAAAGATGTCTGTATGCTCTCATTTATGATGCAGATACGTTGAGGAGTGAGTGCTTTATGGTGTGAAGCCTGGTGAGGATAGCCCTGGCAGAGTGTGGGAGGTGGAGACAGCCAGTGCAGTGTTGACCATTCTGCCTATCAGAGTCAGTCCCAAGGATGCACAGTATGGCACCATTCTTGCATGTCATTTCAGATGCTCACAGCAGATGCAGACAGCAGCAGCCTGGTGCTTGAGCACGAGCCCTCTCAAAGTACAGAGATGGACAATGTGTCATCTAAGAGAAAGAGACGGTGGGCACGCTGCCTCTTCCTGAAACCGAGACTATAATTAAAAGTGATAAATGGTGCCTGACCCAGAAGGGATTTGTGCTGTCCCAATAAGGAATTTGATCACTCAGATAATTTTGCTGTGTATTATTTTTTTGTAAGCAGAGTCCATGTTATGTTTGTGGAGAGAAACATAGCCTTCTCCTATACCCATTGTTCCTGGAGAGCTGCTTAATACAAGATTTATATTCCCACCTTAGCAACAGCAACATTAATCTTCATAGGTGTGGACTGTATATATAGCAAGAATACTAATTATGAAAAAGCATTTCTCCTCATACCTACTATCCATCTTATCTCTTAGTTTGCAAGCCACCACTTATTATTCAGGGCTGCTAAATCAAAATGTTCTGAAGGTCAAAATGCCTCTAGTTTCAGGCTAACTGGTGTTTTATTCTTGCACAGAGAGAAAGGATCCAGGTACATGTGATTTAAACTAAATATTTTTGTATTTAGAGAGCACTGTGTTCTTGGAAAGCAGACACCAAACCCTCTCAAAGTTTTTAGTGAAAAGATGCAATATTTCTTTCTCCTCCTATTTAGTGATACACTTGGTACTTAAGTACTTAACAGTAGCCTCTGGCTTCTGCTTCCCTCAGTGGCTGCACTTTTCAGGATTTGAGGTTTTTTCTTAGGCATGCATCATTCTTGTTAAACTTGGCAAAGCAATTTTCTTCAATAGAAAGGGCACTGTTCCCTAGGTTGTCACCAACACGCATTACAGGGGTTTATAAAGGTATTGTTTCTTCTTTAAAAAACAGCTTATAGTCTGTTGTTAGTTACAGATTGTCTCCAGAGAAGTTACACATGGGAGCTGTAGAAAATTTTACTTTCTTTTTTTTCCTCCTTAAAGCTGAGAATGTTCTGCAGGATGATCACAGTTCTGCTCCACAGCTAGAAATGTTGAGCTAAATCTACTTCATAATCTTTTTCTGATTAGGACTTAGTGGAAGATCCATATAATAATTCAGTTAAATTAGTGTATTTCACTGAGTAAAGACTTCTGCCTAGAAAATAATTTTCCTCCAAAATTATTATATTGATGTGACTAACAAAACAGCTTGATTAATACTGTAATAATGTCTACCAGAAGAAATATATAGTGATTTGCTACTTATGACAAGTTAAGAGAACAATTTATTAACATTATATGCTGTTGAATCATTACCTATCTACTTAATTTGTCTAAAAATTGTTAATTTCTTTGGCTTTTTGATCTTTTCCATTGACTAAACTATGGGGGAAAAAAAGAAAAGAAAACCTTTATACTAATCATCAGGAAAACATTTGACATTCATGTAGGCATATAATAATATAATGTCTTGCACTTCTATGGGAATACCTCAGTATTTTATCATTAAACACTGTGCCATTGAAACACAATAATAATTTTAAAAAGAGAATAAAAGGTAGGGCTTTGAGTGATCAAAGGAACTCAGGTAAGACCTAGTTTGAGTCTAAAAAGGGATGATCAGTTCAAGGACTAAGTCAGCCTGAACCTACACTATTGCTTAGTGTTTCCAAGAAAGTAATTCACTTCAAGTTATTATTTTTTCATAAGTATAGATTTCTGGCTAAGAACAGTCATACAGGTATTCTGTTTTGGGGTTTTTTCCCAAAAATATCCAAAACATGTGCAAATGCTTTTGTACTCCTACATCCAGTTTCCATACAGATCAGACAGCTGATCTGACTTTAGCACTGAGAGCAAAACAAGGAAGGGAAAGGCTATGTTCAGTGGAAAAGCAGAGCCACTTGCCTTTGAGCAGCAATCCACATTTGAATTGTGTAATCTGATCTCAAAACTGCATGACCATAAAACTACAGAAGACTTTTGATCTGAATGGGATCCTGGATTCAGTTCAGTATTGGAGCATACACCTACGTCTCTCTTAATCATGTATAATTTAAAGTCTTGTTTGCTGACTACTTAGTGAATGCATTGTGTTTTTTATACAAACAGAACCTAAATCCCTACAGTGTTTCCATATTTGTCATTGTTACTGGAAAGTATTTTCAATGGACAAGGTATGCTACACTTTGACTTACATCATGACTGAGGTACCTAAGCCTGGGTGCTTCTACAGCTGTTAGAGGCAGAGAATGGTCCATAACATGGTGACAGATGAGATACAAAGATCTCTGTGGCATTGCAATTCTAAATTTATGGCATGACAGGTGACAACAAAATTACAGGTGCCCACTGATGTTAAAACATAGTGATATCACTGTTACTGATCTTGTACCCTGCCCTTTTGTGTGTCATGTCCAAATTGTTACCATCTTTGCCATCTATCCTTGCAGCATCCTCTGCCTCCCTCTCTGTTTTTTTTTCCAGAAGAGCCTCAGAGGTATCTGTGCTGCCACTCCTCTGCTGCTGCATAACAGCACTCTCTAATGAAGAAAGATTTTCTCTTTGTTCCCCCCACTAGTGACTTTTCTTCTCCCAAGAAAATTGTTGAAATGTAATATAGCAGCAATATGTGGAAGATAGTTTGTGAAACCTTCTAGTGTGCCAAGTTGCACTGCAGTACTTTCCAGGTGAGTTTAAAGCACAAGGTCAAACTCACATTTTCATCATCTCCAAGTCCTCCATAAATCTCAGTGCCCCATTGCTCAAAACCTACAGTAATATTGCAGGGTTATTTTTGGTATCAATTTTTTAGAAGATCTAATTTATTTTTTTTAATGTGCCCCTTGGGTCCACTGAATAGGTGGGAAGTAGTAAGTTGAATGTTTGAAGATGAGTGTGAAAATGCCCCTCTAAATAATGCAGAAACAAAGTGAATGCTGGATCAGAACCTATACTTGTGGATAATTATAGATCAGATGCACTACTACTCATATTTTGTTTTTATCTGCCTAAGTTATGTTACAGAAAACCTGTCTGACAGGTAAAATGATGAAGTATATTTCAGAATCATATTTCTGCTATTGCTTTTTCTTACTTGGTAGCAATCCTAAAAGAAACAGTTATGTCCTTTGAGTCATATAGAAACATGTTGTAATTTAATATATACCTCTAGCTCATAATGAAATGCCAAAAATAACCCCCAAAACAAGCCATGTCAGATCTACATCAGAACTCAGATGAAACCTGTGAAGCTTTAATGATATCTGCTGAAGTAGCTGAAGAATTAACCTAGCAATGTATAACAATATAAAGGAGTATTTTTCTTCCACTAATAAGAAAACTATGAAGAGTCTTGCTACAATACTCTCAAGACAGCTAATTTTTTAACTAGTTCAAAAATAATTTACAATGAATAATTTGCTGTTTCAAAGAATGCATGTGTGAACGTCAAAACATCCACTGATAATAATCTTGGTTGTGTTAAAGGCACGCAAACATTGTTTATCTTTACTAGCATATGAATAATTCATAAATGATAAAGAACTTTTCAAAAATCCGTTTATGGATCACAGATTTCTTTTAAATATTTTCAAAAAATGTTTGCATTCTATACAGGCTGACTCTGTGTTCTGCAAACTGCTCTTCCAAAGCTTAAAGGTGTTCTGAAGGACTCCACATAAAGCATGTCAAATGACAGTGAAACCCTGATATGAAATTATAGCCTTCACTAAACTTTTTATGCTTCACTTGTGCTCAGAATTCACAGTATTTACATAGAACAAAATGTCCAATGCATCAAGTTCATTTCAATTCTGAAGGTTTACTGTTGCCTGAAATTCATGACTATAACCAAATGCTTCGTGCTTCTCTCAGCACTGCAGCTGAGGTGTCTAGCAACTATAAGCAGCCAAAACCCAAGGTTAGTAATTCACATGAAAGTTGGGGACTTTATCTTTGTCTTGGTTTTACTTTGAATCAAACCAAAAGCAGAAATTTTTCAACATTTCCTGTAAACCATGCTTCAACTAGTCACTGATATTAAAACAGTTTTAGCAAATAAATACATCAAGAAATTTTTAGCAATCTAACAGTAGTAAATGTTAATTTCCCTGAGTAGGTATGAAGTTATCTGGGATATTGGACTCTGGAGTAACCTTCCAGGATAACAGCCCAGACCAATAGACCTGGGGACATAATTTTATGTCAAGCTTTGCAGCAATTGATAGGAAAGGTCCCATCATTTTGGCAAGAGACTCAAATAAATTATTCCCATCCTCACCAATCCTATGACAAGAGAGTCTCCCACAGCTGCAGTACATTATTATCTCCCATTTTGTTACTTCTTGTGATTGCCGGCGAGTAGAAATGAGGTTTGGCTTTGATCTGCATCCCACTGCAACTGAGACACAAATTAGTGCTAAAGAAAGTATGCTGAACAGCTAGTGAGTTTTGTGACCTAACAATGCTGTTTCTGTCTAAAAACTTCTGATATTCTCTGTCACAACATGTTCTAATACGTTGCTTCATGTAGCAGGAAGGATTGGGCTTGAGCCATCTGCAGGAGAAGCCTGGAAACTAAGAGATGTGGCTTTGTGAGTTTCAAAGGCCCCTGGAATTGGAGACTCTGCAGCCAGTGGGTACTGCACATAGCATTTGTATCTCAGACACATGAACCCTGAAATCCTAGTGACTGTCTGGTTTCAAACTAGAAGAGCTGTATATGGCAAAAGGATTTTGGTTAAAAAAAAAAAAAAAACTTTCAAAAAATTCTTACGTGTTTGGAGACACAAATGCAGCAGGTTGCTCACCAGCTCCAGCTGTGCTCCAGTCTTACAGGTGATAAACTTGGAATGGATGGTGGTCTGGAAGACGTGTTACCATTTTAGCTGCAAGTCTACCATGCTAACAGGTTGTGGAGGAGTGGATTTACTTTCACAGAAAAGACCTATATTACTTATCTACACAGTAGTGGGGCAGGTTCATGTCCTCCTAGCTCCAGAGAGAACGAAGAGAAAGACCCCTTACCCCTCCTATTACTATACTCAGAAAATTTCCTATCAGTTTGACTTGCTATTCATCTGTCTTATCCCTGAATGTTGTGTGAAGTATACGAGAGAATGGACAAAATAATTTTTCTCAGTGTGCAGTTCTTCAGTTAATTTAGGAATTCATTACAGTTGTACATAAGTATGTTACTTAGCTGTATAATTACTACTACAGTGTTAATTTAAGGCAAGTTAATGTGGATAATATTTCTCAATAGGAATTTTTTATTTTTCAGATTTGTGCCTATTGCTAAGAACTACTCATACCTTTTCTCACGTTAATAAATTACAGAGAAATGGTGTTAGCGTGATACTGGAATTCCTAAGTAGTTTCTCAGAGACCATTTTTTTTCCTTATTTCTTTTTTTGGGGCTATAAAGTGAAAAAGAAAATTAATGGATTTTAACATGATGACAAATGCCCTGTCACTCACCTTTAATCATTACTATAGCCGTTAACAACATTAAGCGACAGTTCTGCTTCAGATGATCATTGCAATTGTATATAGTCCCCTTTTTTTTAATATCAGGCATGGTCTGAGAGCTAATAACTGCAAGAGCAGTGGCTCTTGAATCTCTTACTCTTCAACACTTTGGCACAATATCATAAATCTTTTTTCTTTTTTTTTTCCCTCTAAGGAGCAATCTATTCAGTGATGTGAGCTGGATGAGATTTGAAGAGGAAAGGCTATAAAATGTATCCTGTATGCAGAGGAAGAGTTAGAGCTTGCTGTGATTCTTTACAGTAAATAGTAGGTAAGCACTGTCACTCTCACTTCATGTCATATTATATGTAGTAGATAAGAAATAAGGAAATAAGAAATGGCAAGGCAAGGAACTGATTGCAGCAGAAGTTTGAATTCTGAAAATTTGTACTTGTTCAATGTAGCATAAATTTAAGCATTTTATTGCTACCGTATGGTCCTTTTTTTTTAACCTTTTTTTGCCATTGTCCATGCTCTTTGACTTCTTCAGGTCTAAGGTCTAAGATCTAAGATAATATCTCCCATACTGTTGTATACAAACCTCTAACTTTTTAACTACCATTTATTCCTGTTCTTTGGGTCCTCCAAATGATTTAGGTATTCATTTATCTGTCTAGGTGCCTAAGCCTGAAAGTTGGATTGACAGAAACTCTGTTCAACTGATGCCTGGCCAGAGATGTTAAAAAGTGTCTCATCATTTAAACATGAATCCACTACCATGACTAGAAATTCTTCTTACTTGAGGGTCTGACACTTTTCTGGAACCACAAATGGTGTGGTTTGCATTATCTGCTTTCATTCAGTAGCTCAGTGTTTGGAACATTTGTGCAAAATAAAAATATTTGGTGGCACAGAGGAACCCAGGTTTCCTTGGCTGTAAGAAGAGTGCTTTCACTATTAGACTATGTGGTCCTGATAATTTTTTCCCCATTTCTGTTTCCTAGTCACTAGTTATGCCATCTTCAGCATGAGTACTGAGAGAGCGTTGAGCACATAGTTCAGGATAATAGTAAAGCTGGTAGTTTAGTCACTCTCTCAGAAGGTGAGAAGATGATAGTAGGACACATAACTGTGTCCATCAAGCTGTAAAATTAAAAGAAGACTCATTGCTTTTTGGCAGAAAGGATTGAATCTCCTGAGTTCTTATAGAAGAGGCTTTGGTACCTAAGTAGAGTGATCAGGGCTACAGAACTGAAGTTGAAGATAGATTGTTCCTGCAATTTGAGACCCTGTTTGCTCATGGTTGATCTGTGTCAGGGCCCTGAGTGTGCAAATAGGCATCAATTGCTTTGTGTCAGAGAGTACTGGGCTTTGACAACCTGATTGTTATGTCCCAAAAAGAAATCAGTGTCTTATTAACACGGTTAAAAGATTCATGTCCTACTAATCAAGTAGAAATGTTGATTTCAAATACCCAGAGGTTTATCTTTCTTATTAGTTCTACCAGCCAGGAGTTCAGTGGTGGATACCTCCACCTGAAGACACAGAGAACTCATTTTATCATGTCCACATTTAGGACCCATGTTGCTCTTCACAAGCTCTCGTCCAAGTGAATGGATCTTGCCATTCTCTGCCACAGGTGGGAGGTGTTACTGCTGTTTCTTCACCCAATACATGGCTAATTGTTGATTGCCAGAAACTGTAAAAATATGTAAGAGAGATAATTTCTCTATTTGTGCTATGTTATTACACTTTTCCTTCATCATCTGCTGTCTCATGCTAACATAGAAAGAAAATTAAACTACGAGGACTTTTGGTCGGCCTTCTTGTGGTGATTCTTTTTATTTTATACTACTACAGTGTTTTTGTTTGTCCACAGGAAAGCCATAGGGAATAATCTCGGAGTGGGGCCAGCAATTTTGTAAATGGTGGATTCTGAATAAATCACACCACTGTGTTTTCACCTTCCCTGTTTCAATGATGTCTCACCAAGTCAATTCAGCAGACAGAATTGACAGCAATGCTCAAAGTACTGCTGAGCAGGGTGGTGGGTTTTTTTGGGGAGTGACATGCGTTTTGCCGGAAAGCAGCTGTTTCACATCAATTAAAGAATTTATGTCAGCCATTGTACTCTAGAAGTGGCACAGAGACAAAGTTCATTGATTTGTCTTAGCTCTTTAACACACAGACTAGCACTTGCCTCTGTGATGGCATGCTTATAAAGCACCATGTATCCCAAAGAAACTGAGAAAAGAGGCAGGACAGATGACTGATGACCTGGACCAACCACTAGTAGTAATAAATTCTGATGGATTGCTGCCTTTCCTCCCTCTTTACTTGTCTGATTGTATTTGGCTATGTCTGACACCCGTGACACAAGACAGAAGTTCATTGGAAGAATCCCTTGCATTTTGCACCTTCAATACTGAGAAAGAGTTCTCTGGCCCAACCAACTGCATTGACCTTGCTTATTTCAACAATAAAACATCATGTCAAACATCTAGACTGGCTTTTAGTTCCATTACAATGAGACTCAGTGACTCAATAATGTATTCATGTGGACCACACTTCTTTCTTCTTCCTTTCACTATCAGCATTTTTGAAAGGATTCATCTTTTTTCTATTTCAGAAGCATGTCCTTGTAAGTGTACTATGTACTTATTGTGCATACCAGTACACCAAAAGGTAAAGAATAATTAGCTTCTACATGCACAGAACCCTGCCAGGACAGAATCAGTTTTGTCCCTTTCCAAAAAGTGTCCACCTGGATTTCCAGATTAAGCAGTCTGTACATCTCCTTTTCTGTCTAGTGTTAAACCTGGGGGGTGCATGAGGCATGGCAGGGTGTTATCTGAGATAATAAGAATATATTGTACTGGTTTTGGCTGAAATAGAGTTAATTTTCTTCATGGTAGCTTGTACGGTGTCATGTTTGGATTTGTGATGAAAACAGTGTGAAAACACACCAAAGTTTTAGCCATTGCAAAACAATGCTTACACAGCGTGAAGGCCTTTTCTGCTCCTCATGCTGCCCTGCCACCAAGTAGGCTGGGTGTGCACAAGAAGTTGGGAAGTGGACACAACTGACCCCAACTGACCAAAGGGATATTCCATACCATAAAACATCATGCTCAGCAATATAGAGCTGAGGGAAGAAGGAGGAAGGGGGAGACATTCTCAGTTATGGCTTCTGTCTTCCCAAGTAACTGTTACATGTGACAAAGCTCTGTTTTCCTGGAGATGGCTGAACACCTGCCTGCCAATGAGAAGCAGTGAATGAATCCCTTGTTTTGCTTTGATGGCACGT
Source organism: Gavia stellata (assembly GCF_030936135.1). Lineage (NCBI taxonomy): Eukaryota > Metazoa > Chordata > Aves > Gaviiformes > Gaviidae > Gavia > Gavia stellata. The sequence continues at coordinate 81,385,381 of NC_082596.1, forward strand.
GCAGCTTCTGCTTTACCTATTAAAAGGTCCTTATCTCAGCTCATGTGTTTTCACACTTTTACCCTTCTGATTTTCTCCCCCACCCCACTGGGTGGGAGGATGAGCAAGTGGCTGCATGGTGCTTAGCTGCCTGCTGGGGTTAAACCATGACAGTTATTAAAAAATTTCAAGTGTAATTTATTTTTGTCTGCTAGTGAGAAGGAATACTAGTCCTGAAATCAATGCAGGAATTGCAAACTGAATTATCCTTAATAGAACATACACTTCATTAGGAAGTATTTAACACAAAATTAAAATCAGCTTTATTCTGAAAACAACAATTTGTATTTTTCAACCTACTCTAACTACAAATTGTCTCTGAAATGTATTGACTTCTGAGAAATGCAATGCCCTTTCCTCACTGGTGCATATTCAAAGTGAATTAGAGCAAATATTTTACAGCAGCCAATGTTTCAATTAGCACTTTATATCTGTAACTGGTTTGTCAATTTCTCTTATTGTATTTTTCATTTGTAGTCACTGCCTAATTGATTTCTATTCCCATTTATTTTACTTTAAAAAAAACCACGTTCATTCAGCATGTTGATGTGTTTTCTTCTCCCTGCATCCAGCCCAAAGACACAGAGCAAGGCAGTCAACCTTATGAATGTTTTGTCCAACTGGAATTTAAGCATTGTTTCAGCAACTGATTTTATAGTGAATTCTGTGTTGATTACAACAGCCTCGTTTAAGGGAAACATATATATATATATAAAAAGCATAAATTCCAGACACTTATCTTGCTTAAGATTACCCCATACTAATTCATAGTCTACAATTATGATAAGTAGCAGTGGTTTTGTAAGTATTCACATAACCATGTGTAAGTTACTAGTAAAGCCAAGTGTTTTACTTTCAATCTATAATTGTTACAATGACTAGATATTAGAATCTAAAAATTACTAATAGGTTTGCTTTATCAATAAAATGTGTTAGGACAGCTCATTTTTCAGACAGTCTGTTAGAAAACTGTGCTATTTTATATGATTATTTTTCGGTTTGCTCTGTGCAACAAGGGATATGCATAGCCACAAAGGAAGTTTAAATAGAGCAAAAAGAAATAAAATAAAAAGGAAATATGTCATTATAATGTTCAGTCCCAGTCATGTGATGTCTTAGAGGAGCTCTTAAAAGGAAGCTAGGGGAAACAGAGAGCACTGAGAATTGAAGAACAGGGTTAACATGTTGCCAGAGATTTTAAAGACTTCTTTTCCTCCTGCCTGAGTTACTTTAATCAGCAAACCATATACTAGTATCATTATTAGGTAGTATCAGCAGGGCTCACAGCTATACAGAAGCTGTAGTAAGCAAAGCTACTAGCTTAGGCTGGAATTTGGCATTTTACATGCAGCTCCTCAGGTTCACTCACATTTATTGACTTTTGTGGTGGCTTTGACCTTGGCTGGATGCCAGGTGCCCACCAAAGCTGCTCTATCACTCCCCCCTCAGCTGGACAGGGGAGAGAAAATATAATGAAAAGCTTGTGGGTTGAGGTAAGGACAGAGAGAGATCACTCACCAATTACCATCACGGGCAAAACAGACTTGACTTGGGGAAACTAATTTATCACAAATCAAATCAGAGTAGGGTAATGATATAATAAATAAATAATGCAATAAATAAAACCAAACCTTAAAAACGTCTTCCTCCCACCCCTACCTTCTTCCCTGGCTCAACTTCACTCCTGATTTTCTCTACCTCTGCCCCCCGAATGGCCCAGGGGGACAGGGAATGGGAGTTGTGGTCAGTTCATCACACATTGTCTCTGCCACTCCTTCCTCCTCAGGGAGAGGACTCCTCACACTCCTCCCCCGCTCCAGTGTGGGATCTCTCCCATGGGACACAGTCCTCCACGAACTTCTCCAGTGTGAGTCCTTTCCATGGGGTGCAGTCCTTCAGGAACAGACTGCTCCAGCATGGGTCCACCCATGGGATCACAAGTCCTGCCAGCAAACCTGCTCCAGCATGGGCTCCTCTCTCCACAGGGTTCACAGGTCCTGCCAGGAGTCTGCTCCAGCGTGGGCTTCCCACGGGTTCACAGCCGCCTCCGGCTCATCCACCTGCTCCAGCGTGGGGTCCTCCATGGTCTGCAGGTGGATATCTGCTCCACCGTGGACCTCTGTGGACTGCAGGGGGACAGCCTGCCTCACCATGGTCTTCACCATGGGCTGCAGGGGAATCTCTGCTTTGGCACCTGGAGCACCTCCTCCCCCTCCTTCTTCACTGACTTTGGTGTCTGCAGAGTTGGTTCTCTCACATATACTCACTCCTGTCTACAGCTGCTGTTGCACAGCAGGGTTTTTTTTTTCCCCCCTTCTTAAATATGTTATCACAGAGGCGCTACTACCATCACTGATTGGCTCAGCCTTGGCCAGCAGCTCTCTTGGACACAGGGGAAGCTTCTAGCAGCTTCTCACAGAAGCCACCCCCATAGCCGCCCCGCCCCCCCCCCCGGCTACCAAAACCTTGCCACACATTCATTCCTAAAATCACATCAGACTTTCATCCTGGCTTCTTTCTTGATTAAGAGATTAACTAACCTTCCTGTTCATTTCTCTATGTCTCATGCTTTTAGGTGTGCTGCAGCACTTCTTCTTCAAAGTCAAAAAGACAATATTGTTTTATGTCCACAGTTGTAGACATTTTAAAATACCTCTTTGGCCACATGTTTCCCACTGAAGAAAGAGTCGAGGCTCAGTTCTCTGCCTTCAGTGATTCCCAAGAAGGTACTCAGCTATATCCAGATTATCTGTGAAACAGCAAAAGCTCCTCATAATTCCAGTGAAAGGTCAGGGAGCATCCTGCTGGATCCTTTTACTTTTGCCATGCCCAGAATCTGGATCCTGAAAATGCTGTGTGACCGGTTACCTGTTTTTCCACCCACACTTCAGTAGGCTCAGTTCCACTTGCAAACCATCCAGACAAATATTGCTAAAATCTTCATCCATGAAACAGGAACTTGAGATCCTCAGCTGGATGCTTTCTGGTAATGTAACTGATCAGAATACAGGGATTCAGAGAAGAAAGAAATGCTTTTCTAAAGACTGTGGATCCACATACAAATTAGTCTTCTAGCCCAGTCTTTCTTCTCTTCTGCGGTTCTTTACACATACGATTTTTCATTTTGCAGGGGACAGAAATGGCCACTCATGTAAGCCATGCACACATGCACATGGCAGTAGAACACAGTACACTTGACTATATTATCTACAAGAAAATGTTTCTGCTCTCAAGGGGCAGGACACAGCTACATCTACTGTAGAAATGTGTAATCTGTGTGTAGAACCTAACACTAGATATTTTTAAGTAATGTTTCTTTCCAGATTTACTGCATCTTGGAAATTATATTCTGCTATTTATCTTACATTTCTTGAAGGCTCAGGCTTGCTTGCCACACATGGTTTGGGTATATTCGTAGGGGTCTGCTTTCCCTGAACTTGGATAGATACATATCCTGCTTAGAAACGCTGTAAAAGGAACTATTTAAACTCCTTTTGACATAAGTCTGTGTTAGTGCACCACAGGAGCTACAAAATAAAATTTAAAAATTTATTACGCCATTATATTCAAACACTAACACAACAGTACAGCACTAGGGTGTAATACAGAAGACAGATGGATTACTTAAAGGACTTCATAGACATTACTACTAAAATACACTATTTGACATCACTCGTTAAGCTGTATTTGAGTAAGGTGTTTTTTAGCAATATAACTGAATTCACAATAAATGAATAATTCTGTCTTTAATTCTGCTGTAACTTTCTATTTCTAAGCATCCATACTGCTGCCTTGCCTAGACATACTGCTCAGGTAATGCCGTAATCTGATAATAAGAAGTTCAGTCCTAAGGCCATTGAAGTCAGTGGAAACTATAGACCGATGGTGGCAACGACATTGCATACAAAGTATTGCTCTGTGACAATCACATATTTTGCTGAAACATAAGTAGAAATTCAAAACTCCAGCTAGTCTCTACTCATGCTGATATTGCAAGTGTCTTGGCAGTAGAGGTGTGAAATAGCACCAATAAAAAATAAAATAAGTAAGAAATAAAAAAGAAAAATAGTATTCTTTCCTGGCAATTGATAATTTCTCAGGTGAAACATCAGGACATGTTTCTTTTCTTCTGCATAAAAAAAGCTTCCCATAAAAAAAAAAAGCTAACTCATAAAATAAAAATAATAATGCCCATGTCTATACCTTGGTATTACACAGTCTGCTCTAGTGCTTGTATCTGCACACAAAGGAGGTGGAAATAAAAGAAAGATCTAGGAGAAGGAAGTGGGGAACACCTTTGACTGTGGCACCAGATTGAAGTGACTATAAAAATAACGATTCAGTTAGGAATATGTTTTCAACCAATGGGCTTTTTTCACATAATTTTCCCTTTTGATTCAAAAGTATACTCATGGAAACATATTTTTCTTTAGACTTCTTTCTTTTTATGAATTACTAGCATCAGTCTTGTAGAACTTACTGAGCTGATGTAGCAGTCCTGTAATTACCAGCTACTTTTGTAAAGGAATGAATTTTGTCACTGTGGTAGTTAATTTACCAGTCTGATATGGCAAGTCTATGTGCAGTGGATTAAAACATCACTGCTGTTAGCTGTACCTGCTACAGTGAGGTAAGGCTTTGATCTGTTCCTTCTAGAGATAAGAGAAAACAAAACCAAACAACTGTATGGTAAAGCATAATTCAGTTCAGTCATAACATACTACATCCATAAAGGAGTTGCTCGCAGTAATGCTGATTACTATGTGTTTGACTTTTAGGCATCCCGCCACCCGCTGGTCTCCTTTACGTGTGTTTAAGACTATACTATAAAGCTGCCGGTCGCTTCTCTTAAATAGAGATGTCTCAGTTTTACCCTCCATCAGGATCTAAGTATCCCTTCCCCCAGGGTTCCCAGGTATATATTCTCCCTCTCTTTTGGAACTGGTGTCTTATCTGGACATAAAGGGTGTGCCTGATGTCATCACCTACTTAGCCAGTAGGTGACCAGCTAAATGTACTTGCTCATGCATACCTCCTGTGCCCAAAGCATATTGAACCCACAATGTTTCTAGCTCAGGCTAGTACAGTACCTGTAAATACATTCCAAAATGAAAGGATTTCTTACTTTTCTGCAAGCTTTCTGTCCCACTTTGAGTAATTAAATGTTAGGCTAGACAGAAAGAGACAGAAAAAGGTTATGTTTTAGGGCTCAGTTATAAAACAGGTGATTTTAGTTCTTTAAAGGCAAAACAGAGGTTTTCAGGGGGAGGTTGTTTGGTTTTTTTGGTTTTGCTTGGTTTGGGTTTTTTTTTTCTTTATCTGTGTCTCCCAGAACACTGCCTAGTGCTGGAATCTTTGAGTAAAAGAAGATGGTGGCATTACACTATTAGGAGTTTTTTAGGACCTGGTAAATCTTCTGAATTAAGCCCTACAGGGAAGATAAGCAGGGTATTGACAGGCAGGGAGAGAAAAGTGGTGGAGCCAATGATACATATAACAGATGTTAGGTACACACAATACCTACATATAACAGATGTTAGGTACACACAATACCTCATGGTCTTCTGTAGCACTAAATATGTTACTAATAGCACTAAGCACCATAATAAATATTATAAATGTCTGTGCTGTAATATTACATGTTGAAACATGTTAAAAGCTGTTGCTTGGGTCCTGCAGCCTCCAAACATGTGGGACTTAAAACAAGTATGGTGGACAAATGAAGCTATTTATAAAGGAGTTCATATTTCCTCCACTTCCCAATAAAGTGATCAGAAATATTAAGTGAAGAGGTGCTGGAAGTGAGGACTTTGAAAATGGAGTACACACTGAAACTCCAGTGTCTTGAAAATATAGTTTTGGGTACCAGACGCTGAAAACAGAAAAAATGCAAAGAATGTGTATGTTGAAACAAGCAAAATCTAGGATATTTTTTTCTCACCACTTGCTACTCCATGTAGCTGTGAATACTTGGCATTTTCCAAGGAATCATTATTCAATGTATTTCTACATTTTCTTTTCGTGGGTAAGAGAGAAATGTGCATATTTTATCTCTTCTTTCTGAATATGCCACACTGTTTCCTCTCATTTTAAATGCATGTCACTGAAATTTTCTGCTTCCTGCTAACACCTTTTTCCATTTGAAATGCATACGTAGTGTGATATAACTTTTTTCTGCATAAATTTACTTTTGTATTAAGGTATACAGATCATTTACAATCTACGTAGACCAATATTTCAAATGGGTTTTTTAACCATCCATTTTCTGATATCTACTTTTTCACAAGTGCTGTGTCTCTCTTCTATTAAATACTGTGTTGCATTTGACCCTGTTTCTAAGCTTTTCCATTTCCTTGTGACATAGTCAGCCATGATCTCCGCCTTTGCTGTATATGAACTGTATCACCCAAATTGAGAACCATGCTGAGAATTTGGCGGAGTGGGAAGAGTGAAAGACTAAGATATACATCTGAAGCATGCTTAACCCAGTGGAAACATCAGCAATAATCACTGCTAGGTGAACTCTCCTCATGCCTCTGGCAGCTAGTTCTACTGCTGGAACTCCTTCTGGAGTTCTTCATAACCAAGTCCTTCACCTTCCATCACCATGACCTTCAGCTTCACCACCTCCTTCCTCCTGGACCCCACTTCCCCATCAAAAGAAAATAGTATACGAAAGCTACCTCTCAGTTCTAACTGGAATAAGGTGGGGTAGTTCTTTTGGTTGTTTTTACTTTTCTTTTTTTATTAGAAAGATCTTGAAATTAATTTCAGAGATATTGTATGGGCATGTCTGCTGCATAAAAATAGGTTCGACACCTAAAATATGATGTTAACTAGATCTGGATAGGATACATATTTGATTGTACTTACATAAAATGAGGGTAGTCATGCTGGTTGATAGAGGACCTCTCCTGAGGTGATGGACATTGTTTAAGTCAGATGAAACTGTGGCAATATCTGAAAATGTCAAGCTCTTCAAATTCCATTAACATTTATGTGTCTAATAAGAAGCAAGATCAACAGCTTTTTCACAGAAGGCATTCACTGTAGATCTAAAATTAATTACTGAAAATATAATAATTACAGACAATCTTATTTGTGTTCTGGACAGCTAATTAGAAAGATCAAGATATAGGTCAATACTGCTTTCTTGTTCCTGCATTTATTTTAAAGGCTCTGTCTAGGACTTGCAGATATATGGGATACGTTTTAGCTAGTAGTATCTATACCTGATTATGCATTGTATCATAACTGTATATAACTTGTCATTTCACCTCCCTTCCTCTCTCTCCTTCCTTCCTTCCTCCTTTCCTTCCTTCTTCATTTCCTCCCTCCCTCGCTGCCTTCCCTCTTCCCTTCCTCCCTTTCCTCCCCTCTCCCTCCCTTTGCCCCTTCCCTCATTCATTCCTTCCCTTCTCTTCATTCTTCCCATAAAGCATTTTTTAATATACTTTCCCATAAAGCTTTAATTTAATATACCCATTATATGCATTGTATAGATTTGCTTGGCCAATAAATGGTCTTTCTGTTCTTCTGTTAGTGGGCATGGGGGTAAAGAAGAAGTGAGTGCCTTTCCCTGTGCCTACTCAGTTGGAGAATACTGAACTGGAAAGGACATTCGATTGCTTTTGCCATTATCAGTAATCACATTTGCAAATAAAAGATCACTGAAAACTATCAACTTACTAGGTATTAAGTAGGTTGTACATTGACCTCCAGCTACTATCTTTAAATCTACATGTATCGATAATGAATCACAAAGGATCCCAGATACAAGCACTTTTCCTCCAGAAAGCAGAGGAGATAATGGTTTGCTTGTAAAATTTATTTAGCAGGCCTAACTGTCTCGGTAAATTTATCTTTCCTTCAGAGGACTTGTCAGTTTTAGTCATATAATTTGAGACATCTCAGCTATATATTCTACATTATATTTTTTTTCTTCTACAATGCCAATAATGCCTAGTGTTTAATAATTAGATACTTGCTCTTAACATGAGTGAAGGAAAGATAAAGGTGAAGCAGACAGAGACTTCTGACATGAGATTTAAAACTGAAAATCATCCTTGCTTGGAGGTATGAAGGAAGTGCTTTTCCTTTTTATCTCTTTTTAACATAAATTCAGGAGTTCTGGATGAAGCTTGTTCACAGAGGTAGTCTCAACTTCAGGAATAGGAGGAAATTTAAACTCTAGTTTTGTGTAGTTAAGGTCTTTTTTCAGCTGGTCCTGATAGTCTCCAAAACTTTTGTCTGATACTTGATACAGACTGAAACTTAAATAATATTGGAAACAATATATTAAAAATCAACATAATAAAAAGCAAAAAATTAAACAAATACATTTACACCTTAAATAGATCTTAACACCTCATCCTCTATCAATTTGATGGACACTGAAAGGAGCTCTGCCCCCTTTATTTGTTGCTGTTCTGAAAGAGAAATGCTGATATTTCTACTGTACTAATTGTGTAATTCCTGCTGTTTCACTGACTTTCCCTTTGCCAGCATGCTTCCGGATACTTCTTTACCACATTGAATCAGTGCTACCATAGGTGGTTTTTTACATTCTAAATTAGTTTTCTGCATTATTTACCTCCCTTTCCCTAATGGGCATGAGGAGGTTAGAGGACCAGTAGACATCATGTTGTTGAGAGCAGAGTAGTGTGCCTGCACCCCACAGTGTATGCTGAAACAGGAACTATATAGCTACTACCCCATCACTTGGGTCAGCTGTGGCCTCCCCTGAGGGGCATTGCTTTAAGGCCGTGCTCTAGCACAACAGGCAAACTTCAGCTCTATCACCAGGCTGGGTAATAAGACATGAATAACTGAAGAGCAGAAGGCAATGCACAGAACAATGACTGCAGAATTGCTGGGTTATATAGCTAGCCTTGCCACTTACTTTTTATAGACTTTTTTAGAAGCCACTTTATCACTACTGCCCTAAGTTTATTTATCTACAAAATAAGATTAATCATTCTTTAAATCATTCCCATAAGTCTCCATGTTCTTTTCAAACTGTTTTCGTTATTGATTACCTTACATAAATGACAGCAGTGACAATTTGTTTTTAACAACCTAATTCTGTGGAGTATGTAGTTGGTTTTCCCTCTATTGTCTGCACTTTTAGTTGAACTTAATTTGTTTGTGAGGCATGATGCTAAAATAGTAACTGCGGAGGTCTACACAAGGAAAACCTGTAGTATTTTACAAGCTGGCAAATGGTTTACTGGAATTTGAGCATTTATTCTAACTGGTTACCAAATGTTCTTGTGGTTACTTAGTATGTTTAATCTCGTTAAAAATTGTCATAATGATACTCTGTAAATTACTGTAACATCAATAAAAATATTTAATATCATTTTTGTCTGTTACTGAGACAAGTAACATTTCATGCACTAGCTATTCAAATGATGTTTTAAAAAGTAGATAATAAGAATCAAGGAAGCTAAGGGCAAAAAATAAAATCACCATAATTAAACCTTTCCCTGAAGTTTTGATAGATTAGCAGTTTTCGATATTTTTAAAACTACCATCACAAATAAACAAAGGTGGGACACAAGGAGCTTGTAAAGTGGCAGTTTTGAGCTTTGCATTTTGGAAAAATTTGAGTTTCAAAGGTTTTTGGCTCAAAGTCAAACAAAAGCATTTGTGAGTTATTGTAGCTCAGACATTTGTTTCTAAACATTAAAAGGTTTGCAAGAATTGTAAAATCAAAAAAACCCATTAATTTTTGCAAGTTTATATACATTTTTCAGAAGTTTTTTTTCCCTAGTGGCAACCAAATTTTTGTTTAATATTCACAGAATCACTAAGGTTGGAAAAAACCTGTAAGATCATCAAGTCCAACCATCAACTAACACCACCATACCCATTAAACCATGTCCCACAATGCCTCGTCCACACGTTCCTTGAACACCTCCAGGGAGGGTGACTCCACCACCTCCCTGGGCAGCCTGCTCCAGTGTTTCACCACTCTCTCAGTAAAGAATTTTTTCCTCATATCCAGCCTGAACCTCCCCTGGCGCAACTTGAGGCCATTTCCTCTTGTCCTGTCACTCGTCACTTGGGAGAAGAGACCAACACCCACCTCTCTGCAACCCCCTTTCAGGTAATTGTAGAGAGTGATGAGGTCTCCCCTCAGCCTCCTCTTCCCCAGGCTGAACAACACTAGTTCCCTCAGCCACTCCTCATAAGACTTGTGCTCCAGACCCCTCACCAGCTCTGTTACCCTTCTCTGGACGTGCTCCAGCACCTCTATGTCCTTCTTGTAGTGAGGGGCCCAAAACTGAACACAGGATTTGAGGTGCGGCCTCACCAGTGCCGAGTACAAAGGTACAATCACTTCCCTACTCCTGCTGGCCACACTATTTCTGATACAGGCCAGGATGCCGTTGGCCTTCTTGGCCACCCAGACACACTGCTGGCTCATATTCAGCCGGCTGTCAACCAGCACCCCCAGGTCCTTTTCTGCGGGGCAGCTTTCCAGCCACTCGTCCCCAAGCCTGTAGCGTTGCATGGAGTTGTTGTCACCCAAGTGCAGGACCCGGCACTTGGCCTTGATGAACCTCATCCAATTGGCCTCGGCACATCAGTCCAGCCTGTCCAGATCCTTCTGCAGAGCCTTCCTACCCTCAAGCAGATCAACACTCCCTCCCAACTTGGTGTCGTCTGCAAACTTGCTGAGGGTGTACTCAATCCCCTCATCCAGATCATCAATAAAGTGGAGTCCCTGGGGGACTCCACTTCTGACAGGCCACCAAATGGATTTCACCCCATTCACCACAACTCTCTGGGCTCGGCCTTCCAGCCGGTTTTTTACCCAGTGAAGAGTGCACCTTTCTGAGCCATGAGTCGCCAGCTTCTCCAGGAGAATACTGTGGGAGACAGTGTCGAAGACTTTTCTAAAGTCCAGGTAGACAACATGGACAGCCTTTCCCTCATCCACTAGGCCGGTCGCCTGGTCATAGAAGGAGATCAGGTTGGTCAAGCAGGACCTGCCTTTCATGAACCCGTGCTGGCTGGGCCTGATCCCTTGGTTGTCCTGCACGTGCCCTGTGAGCACCCTCAAGATGAACATCTCCATAATCTTCCCCAGCACCGAGGTCAGGCTGACAGGCCTGTAGTTCCCTGGATCCTCCTTCCATCCTTTCTTGTAGATGGGCGTCATGTTGGCAAGCCTCCAGTCATCTGGGACCTCCCCTGTTAACCAGGACTGTTGATAAATGATGGAAAGTGGCTTGGCAAGCTCCTCCGCCAGCTCCCTCAGCACCCTTGGGTGGATGCCATCAGGCTCCATAGACTTATGAGTGTCCAGGTGGCATAGCAGGTCATTTGCTTCCTCCTGGATCATGGGGAGCCTATTTTGCTCTCCATCCCTGTCATCCAGCTCAGGGAGATGGATACCCTGAGGATACCTGGTCTGGTTATTAAAGACTGAGGCAAAGAAGGCATTAAGTACCTCAGCCTTTTCCTCATCCCTGGTGACAATGTTCCCTCCCGCATCCAGTAGAGGATGGAGATTCTCCTTGGCTCTCTTTTTGTTGTTAATGTATTTATAGAAGCATTTTTTGTTTTCCCTTACGACCGTGGCCAGGTTGAGCTCTAGCTGGGCTTTTGCCTTTCTAATTCCCTCTCTGCATGACCTAACAAGGTCCTTGTATTCTTCTTCAGTTGCCTGCCCCTTCTTCCAAAGGTGATAAACTCTCCTTTTTTTCCTGAGTCCCAGCAAAAGCTCCTTGTTCAGCCAGGCCAGACGTCTTCCCCGCCGGCTCTTCTTACAGCACATGGGGACTGCCTGCTCCTGCGCCTTCAAGATTTCCTCTTTGAAGAAGGTCCAGCCTTCCTGGACCCCTTTGCCCTTCAGGACTGTCTCCCAAGGGACCCTCTCAACCAGTGTCCCGAACAGGCCAAAGTCTGCTCTCAGGAAGTCCATCATAGCAATTTTGCTGACCCTCCCTCCTTACTTGGCCAAGAATTGAGAATTCTATCATTTCATGGTCGTTAAGCCCAAGACGGCCTCTGACCATCACTTCTCCCACCAGACCCTCTCTCTTCATAAACCGCAGGTCAAGCAGGGCACCTCCCCTGGTAGGCTCCCTTACCAGCTGCATCAGGAAGTTATCTTCCACACACTCCAGGAACCTCCGGGACTGTTTCCTCTCTGCTGTGTTATATTTCCAGCAGACGTCCAGTAAGTTGAAGGCCGCCACAAGAACAAGGGCTTGCGACTGTGAGACTTCTGCCAGTCGCTTGTAGAACGCTTCGTTGGCTTCTTCATCCTGGTTGGGTGGTCTGTAACAGACCCTTAGCAGGATATCCTCCTTGTTAGCCTTCCCCCTCATCCTCACCTATAAGCATTCAACCTTGTCATCACAATCATTGAGCTCTATACAATCAAAACACTCCCTAACGTACAGAGCCACCCCACCACCTCTCCTTCCTTGCCTATCCCTCCTGAAGAGCTTATAGCCATCCATTGCAGCACTCCAGTCATGTGAGTTGTCCCACCATGTTTCTGTGATGGCGACTACGTCATAGCTGTCCTGCTGCACAAGGGCTTCCAGCTCCTCCTGTTTGCTGCCCTTGCTGCGTGCATTGGAGTAGATGCACTTGAGCTGGCTATCGCACAGCTATAAAGTTTCTGTGTTTAGCACAACTCTCTCTTCATATAAGACAATAAATTAATGCTAACGAACAGGAAAAACTCTCAAACATTTAACCTTGCTTCAAAAGTCAGGGGTTTCAGCAACCAACTTTTCAGAAAATAAGTGCAGTCTCTGTAAGAAGACTTGGCTTCACTGAAATGAAAAGTAATTCTAAATTATCCTAGATGATCTCTGGTCAAGTGTACTTTCAAATGAACTGTTGCTTACCTGTGATTCAGGTCGGAGTTACTCATTAGTAAATATATACTACAAGTCAGTATATTAAAACTACATATAAAATGTAATGTTAAAAGTTTCCTATAAAATATACTGATAGAAAGGTTCTACATGTTATTAATATTAATAATCATATTTTAAACCATGTTTTGACTGTTAGTTTTTTGATAGCCTTTTGTGACCAGCTGCTCAGGAGTTAATTTTACTGCTAAAATCATCTGCTGTATTTTATGTAACTATAAATGTGTCCGATACTTTACATTCACTATTATTATTTTCCTGTTTTAGTTGTGCTGTTATGAATCATAAATAATGCCTTTTAGCATCATACTAGTGCTTGCAGACTGTATTTAATAAATATAAAGCTCTTTTAAACACAAATAGGCATTTGATGCTAGGTTTTGTGCAGCCATATCTCCCACTGATTTCAACAAGTAAAGAAATGCCTATTGCATAATTCTAAAATTGAATGACTGCTAAATTTAACCAAAAAATATTTTTTAAGTTAACAAGATGATTTCGTGCTGTCAAATTTGTTACTAACCAGTTGAAAAAGGAGAATGTGTCCTAATACATGACTAAAAGTCAAATAAGCATCCCAGGCTGTGCACAAAAAAATACATCTAAAAAGCAGAGAATTCTTTTATCTTCCCAAAACAAGAGAAACTGTTTAAATGTCCCCAAGACACAGGGAAATCCTTTTTTTTTTTTTAAATTGCCTCTAAGAAAATTCTTACTAGAAAACCCTGGCATTTTACATGTACTGATTTGTGTTTGAGGAACACTGCTTTTGATTTCATTTTCTTGCCAGAGAGGGGAGAAAAGAAATGTTCATTTATATTCATCAGGAAACATTAATACACAAATTTTACTCTCACTGTTGGTTTCAAATGTCAGTGCAGCTGCACTTAATGCAAAGTTACATTTACAACCTAGGAATTCTGTATTAGCAGATCCATGTTAAGATTCCAGTACTGCAAAACTGCTACTGTGGTAAGTTTTTATAGAAGTAGTTACCTGCAGGATTATAATAAAAGTATAGCAAACATTTACATAAGAAAAAACTAGCTTTATTAAGTGTTGACATATAGCATAAAAAATGTCTTTCTAGACTCAGTTTGGTTTTAAAATACTAGATTCTGTTTTTAAAAGAAAAATTCTAAAATTAATGATTTCCTACATGTATAACTTGGTTTGCAATGAAGACTTCCACGGGACTTGAAGCATGTAATTTAGTCTTCTTGATATGTTTATATTCAAAGACTAGCATTCATTTTTGCATGTATGTTTTAACCCCAGGCTCAGTTTAGAGACAGTTTAGATCTATTATAGTGCCTATGTAAGAGATTTGTTTCTAAGCACACATCAGAGTATCCCACTTCTACAGGCTGTTGGTAGTGTTTCTGCTTTCCTGGCAGTCTTATTCAGTCCCAAAACATCAAGACCAAATTAACTACTACTGACAAGATACCTTCGTGTATTTTAATACCGCTAAACTGACTCCATGGTGATCTGTGGGCAATAGAACCAGTAGGATAGCATTGCAAAAAGTATCTTTTTATGTTCTGAGCAGGAAAAAAGCTCTTATTTTCATTGACAGTATTCTAGAGGCAGATACATATCTGTATTTCTATGAAACCTGCAATTTCTTTGAAAGTTGGGAATGCACTTTTCTATCCAGAATATGTATTTTATACATCAAAATGAGACTGAAAATCATATTTTTCACAAATCTCCTTGAAAATATTAACTAAATTTAAGTTTTTTCCTCTTGGTAAAATGGTTTATAGCCTGATTATGTGAGAATATTTACAGATAATTCCATATCAGTTTTACTGACATTTTAAAAGCATCTTCTCCAAAAGGTTAATTATGTTCTAAGAGCTTTTTAATATTTCTGCCACTTTTTTGTTGCTTTTGAACAGAATCGTACTTGAAATAGTCTCCCTAAAACTGTAGAACCATCACAGAATAAAGAACTTTTTATTATTTTGAATGAAATCTAAGTTATGATGTAGCTTATTGTGTGAACAATAAGAACCTGCATACCCCTTCTTCTTGATGAAGCAGATAAATTTACTCTTTTTTATGTTTGTTAAGTACAGGTTTTCCTGAAGAGTTCTACATCAACAATCTGTCTTAGACTTGATAATTGCAAATCTTATATACTTTTGTGTCAGCACAACAGTGTGTTTCCTCCACTGTCAGAATATGGATCTGAGACAGTTAAAATACAGTTAAAATACAGTTAAAAGAAAATTATCCCAGAAATATTTTCTTTCTTGTAGGTGAGGAAGCTGAAACACAAAGTTTAAGTGACAAGGACGAGAGTAGGAAGAAAAACAAGCAAAATCAATGTGTTCTAGGGGAGAAAGTAGGAACTACAGGTTCAAACCAAATTTTTTGTCTGGTTTTGTCTCTGACGTGACTTTGAAGAAACCATTTAGAGTTCAATTTTTAGAATTGCACTTTAAATTTTAATGTTCGCATTGAGATAGTAAGGTTGCTCACAGTTTTTGAAAATAAGTCATTCTGTGTTTCAAAAGCAGTGCCACCTTGAAGTATGAAATCCTTTGAAAGTATTCTGGTCATTTTGATTCATTAGGATTACTGCAATTTACTGTATTAAAAAATAATGGCATTGATACTTCTATTTACTGCTAAATAACTACTGAATTTCAAATAAAATTACTGGTAATTCTTCAGTGCTTTTTCCAATAAGAAAAGGCAAGGAAGGCATGTTTCTGTATGATGAGAAATATATATCAAATCAGAAGACAAGAATGTGAGTGTAAATTTTGGATGTCTCTGTGTGTGTAGGTATCAATGCACAAAACTGCCTGGAGGGCATTTGTCCCAAATGGATCACGTTAAAGACAGTGAAACCATCATTAAACAGTAACTTGGAAATTACAAAGAAACTTTCAAAAAAAGGAAAGAGTCAGACGGAAAAGAAGCATAAAAATTTGTAGCAGGGAAAAGAGTCCTCAGAGTGGAAACAGTAGTGCTCAAAACCTGGTATGACATTGCCAGAAGACACCCCACCCCACTTTGCCTTAACCAGAGAGAGAGACGCCTTCCCATTGGATGCCACGAACTGCCTCAGGGACTGTACTCTGCTACTCACCTTTCTCCGTCCCTCCTTCATCTCCACTGTTTCATGGCCACTGCCACCAAGGCTGCCATTGACTATCACATCCCCAACGAGTTCTTCTTTGCTAGGTGTCATGAAGTTGTCCCTGACACTCTCAGTCCTTTTGAGTTTTTATGTCCCACCAGATATTCCTTCCAGGAGATGTCAGAAGGGTTAAAATACCCAAGAAGAATCAGAGTTTCTTAGTGATCCCTGAGACAAACAGCAGTGAAGAGAAGTTGAAACAAACAAGCAAATAACCCGCTTCTTTTAAAGAGGCAATTACTAAAATTCCTTCAGACTCACTTCCTGATCCAAACAGTTACCTATTTACTACTTCATCAGATCTCTAGTATTTGGAGCGGAGATTTGGGCATTGTTTTCTGAAAATGCTGTGGCAAAATACCTAAAACTTCCCTTCTTTTTTAACCAGATTTCTTCTGAGATCCCATAGCAAAAGTCATGGCATTCTCATATACACCTCAATCAATACATGTTATGCTCTCACCCTTTAAAGGCAAACTCTGTGATGGCTCCCCAGAGGTTATACAGGCAAGGCTTGCTGGAGGGGATGGATATTAAAACTGTGAACAGGCTATCTGGGCATCTCCAGGCGTAACAAACTGGCTTGCTGAAAAAGCAGTCAGTTCTGAGACTGTGAGCATAATATGGGAAAAGTCTAAACTGAAGCTTAGCAGAAAAGCTTTAACACAGTATGAGAGACTGTTCTTGAGGCAGAATAGGAACAGAAGAGACAAGCAGGAATTGGTCTGAGAAGTGTAAAAGTTATGTTGCTATTGCAGTTTACTTGTGGCATATCACTTAAGTCTCATCCCCTTCTGTTATCATTCTGCTTCCTATATCCAGTACTTGGAAACCATTCTCCACTGTCACCACATAGACTGAATTTTTTGGAAATTTTTTTGCTGGCTGACATTTCCCTTGGAGTGACTCCTCACTGTGCTAGATAATCCAGGGTGATGGCTCTTGAGAAATGAGAAAAATCTAATTATTCTAATTGGCAAGTAGTGAAAAGCTTAGTTCCTACAGGAAATGAAACTAAGACAAATAGGGCTGATCTGTTAAAAAGAAGACTGTGAGAGGACTTCAACTCTACTGGGAGCAGAATGTGAGCATTTGGGGACAAAAGGATTAGTAAACTTTTCCAAAGGTTCTCCTAATGTTCTCAAAGCCCACCGTTCCTAACTATCTTCTTCCTCAATATCAGGACAACAAGGCAGCTGAAGCTGTAAATGTTAAATTAAGGTGGGCCTACCTTAAATGGAAGCTCCTTTATATTTTCTTCTTCCCTAGACAGAAGGGAGTCTTTCCTGCTCCTGTTGGTTCAGATTCTCTGGAGTGCCAGTTGCCTTTTAATAGTAAGTACTAAGCCTGGAAAACTGGGGATCTCCAAACATTGTAGTATGCATTCACTTCAGTAAGAATAAGAATCAAACTTTTATTGTGCCTTTTCTCTCTTCCGAACTACATTAAGTTCTCACTTTCTTGAAACTGCATCACTTTCATCTGCCACAGGTGCAGAAGACAGCTCAGTCTGTGTCCCCCAAAGAGAAAAATTCTCACTGTAAGGATTTCCAGTCTCTTTAAATCTACCCTTCAGACGGACTTTACCTGACATGGTTATTGTTAATATTTTTGGAGTAGAAACTGAGACATTCTGAGAAAGAATCGTATGTTATTTAGGCAATTAGATGTTTTTTTGCAAAATTAGTTTGCCTTGATGAGTGCTTTGAATAGATAAAAACTCTTCATGTGAGTCCACCTAGTGAGAGTGGAAAAAAACTTTTGAGGCACAGAAAAACAACCTGGGGAAGGTGGAAAATGCAGAAAGGCAGAATGTCAAATAATTGAGAAATAAATGAGGAAAAAAAAGACAATGAATAGTCTTTCAAGGAATGTCTGTGACCAAAGGAAGTAGACACCATGGTTTTTATTTAGACTCTTATTTGTCCTATGAGGAAAGGGATCCTTCAGTTTGTTGGAGGACTGAACCCATGGCAGTTGCTGAGGTACTCCTGCAGTCTGTATTCAGAATGAATTAGTTGATGTCCACATGTAAGGGAAGAGGGAAAGGCACTGTTTGGTTAGTGAACTATGTCCCTTCTGACTGTGTCTACAAAGGCAGTACCTCTGAAGTATTTCTGAATTTGTTTGGTTGTCTGCCGTATACCATCTACGAGCATAGCTTTGACGCAGCTGTGGAGAAGTTGCTCTGGGTTGTCAGAGTTGCTCTCAGCAGACGGAAGATGCCAGGGCCAGAAATCAAATGCCTCACTACATCTATTTTTATGTATCCAGTTAGCAAAAAAGAGATGCTTAACTAGTGTTTCACAGAGAGTATGTAATAGATAAACTCAGACTGGCTGGAAATGATTCTTAGTAACAAGAAATTATTTTTATTATATAGAGAGATTAAGAGGAAGGAGATTGAGAAATATTCCTCAAACACATCTGTGTTAGTGACTCCTTGACTCAGCCTGACCTATGGCAGCTGGAATAAGGTGTTAGCACAGTTATTAATTGAGACTGTATATATTGTAAACATATTCTGAAATATTGGGGGTTTTTTTTAATTGTAAGTTTTAAAATTTGCATGTTTGAAAGTGCATTTTAAGTAGGAAAATGTAAATTTAAAGAACTAATGGAAAAAATTATATAGATATTTACATTTTAACACTATATCCTAAAATGGCTACAAAACATTCTTTTTCATCTTCATCTCATTTATGCTGTGAAAGACCTGTTGCTTAAACCAACATGAAAACTCTTTGCCCTTGGAGATGCATATTGATGAATATAATAGCTCTATTTCTTCAAAAGATAAGAAACATGCTACTGTGCTGCATTTTAATGGTGTGAAATATGAGGTGTTCACCCTGGAATTGATTATTGTGGATTGGATTTAGATATCGTGGAGAGAAGGTGATTTGAAAGTTAGATTAATTAAATGGACCCATGGTTTGTCATCAAAGTTTGATTTTTATATTAAATTGGTTTTCTCCTGTCTTCTTTAGAATTTTACTTCAGCATTGCTCCTACACATTGAAAAATTATGATATAGAAAAGAAAGTGTGCTGTTTATTTTTCCTTTGTCCCACCTTGATTCTTTTACTGAAAATGGTTACAGTGAATGTAGAGATGTCTAATAACTGGAAGACTTGGTAAATTCACAGTATTTCCCAATCAGTGGAGCAATGGTTGTGGACTACAGATACATTTGATCTATTTCTAGTTTTACAGCTGGCCTGCCACTTAATATTAGCCACGGTCTTTCACTTGTCTGTTCTTCTGTCTTTGAAGTGGGAATAATGACACTGAGAATCTTTGTAAAATGTTGTGGGATATACTGATAAGAACAAATATGGTAGAGTTAGACAGTGTTTTTAAATGTAATGCCATCAGAACCCAGCCTGTACAACTAAAACCTCTCCATTCCATCTTTGCTGATGCAAGACTAACTAAGGAGTTGTCAGCACCACAGGAGCCTGGCTCTCTGTTGCCCTGTACTCATCCAGAGAGTTGTTAACAACCAAAGAATCAGAAAATAAGTGCTCAAATTTTCTTCATATTTCTACCCTTTATTTTATACTTTTCCCCTGAGATACTAAAAAAGCATTGAAAAACACTTTGAAAGCCACATTTTTCCACCTATTCTCCCTAATGGACCAAGCCATAGTCTTTTATACAGAAGCTTTGACCGTAAAAAAAGCAGTGCTTATAACAGAACCAACAAGCTACATTTGGAAATAATTTTTAACTCATGGTAGCCCTAGGGAGTTCTATATAACAGGAACCTACATGAGTTCCAGTATGGGAATGGGTCCTACATGACCCATTCAGAGTGAAATTAACTAACACATTTATTACAGGCCTTATTAATCCAAGACTTAATTTAATTTATGCAAAGAACATCTTGGTTTAGACCATACCAGGGGGATGATAGTGACTCTTTAGATTTATATAGTCTAGCAATTTTCAGTATAAAAATCCTTTGTATAATGCTTATGTCACCATTCCTTGTAGGGGACCATCGGTACTGAGATTGAGGTAGTCTCCAGGAAACATGACTTTCCTTTGTTTCGCTCAGTTATAACTTCTCAAATACTGAACAGAAATGCTATGCCACTCATGGTTGTTTGAAAGATATGTTCAGCTTTTCAAAGTGACAAAGCAAGAAATGTGCTAAGAACCCAGCTCATTCTTTTATTTATTGCCTACGACTTCTGGCTTGTCTCCCTCCCTCTGTTCTGAAGAGGAAAGAGAACACTGAAGAAACATAAATAGATGTAACTCAGCCCCCTGGTCCATCCTCTTTCTCAGTCAGAGTAGTCCAATGAACTCAGTTCCTGGGCGCAGAGTAGAAACAGGACAGGGCAGTTCCAGTATTGAGCAGGTAGACTGGCATTACTGCCCAAAAAGTCACCTCTCCTATAACTAGTTAATTTAGTTACAATTGCTGCTTCATCTGCAGCGTCACATGCTGCAACTCTGAAAGTTTAATATGAGGGGTTTACTGGGGAAGTGTTGTGTGTGGGAAAGTGATC
The DNA here is from genome assembly GCF_030936135.1 of Gavia stellata. Taxonomy (NCBI): domain Eukaryota; kingdom Metazoa; phylum Chordata; class Aves; order Gaviiformes; family Gaviidae; genus Gavia; species Gavia stellata. The sequence continues at coordinate 81,406,002 of NC_082596.1, forward strand.
AAGTCTGTACCAAAAAAAACCCCACCCAGTACCCTGCTATAAGTAGTCTGAGCTCAGAAAATACTCCACTGGAATTTAACCTGTGAAATTTTAACTCAGCCATTTTGATCCTTAAAGTCATAGAATAATTTAGGTTCAGAGGGATCTCTGGTTGAGAATCTAGTAAAACTCTATGCTCAAAGCAGGACCAACTTTGAAGTTAGATCAGGTTGCTTAGGACTTTGTTCAGTCGAATTGAGTATCTCCAAGGTGGAGACTCCACACCCTACTTGAGCAAACTTTTTCAGTGTTTTACCATCCATGTGGGGTTTTTTTCAGCTTTAATATCTATACTGAGAATATATATTATTCATAATTCCAAATAATTTAATTTCCCTTTCCTCAGCTTGTATGTGTTGTATCACTGTGCACCTCTATGAAACTTGGGTGTGCCTTATTTTTAGCTACCCATTACCTGAAGACAGCTGTTTGTTAGAATAGTCCTTAGATCAATTAGAAGAGGTAAGATGCTAAAGTGCCATTAGCCCTTTCTTCTCCTGGCCAAAAAAAACCAGTTCACTCAGTCTTTTCCCATACATCTAGTGCTCTAGTACCATAATCATCATGGTGACCCTCCACTGAATTTACTTCAGTGTATTAATACCTTTTTTTGCACTGGGGAGGCCAAAATGGGATATGATACACCAGACTCGCATCTTCAGAAACTAAAGAGCCAAAGCCTTGAACTAATTGCAAGAGCAAAAATACATTTCAAGCTCATACTTGGCATCTTAGGCTGCTACTTTGAAAAGGAGAACCTACAATGTAAGAATATGCATAACAATATGCCTAATAATATTCATGCATAATAATAATGTGCAAGCATAAACTAAAATATGCATGAAACTTCTTCTTTAATGCCCCCCAGCAACCTTTACGGAATAAACACAAATAAGGACAGATGCTTGCTAGCAGGCATTTTCAGACTTGACATTAGATATACACAAACCAGATTACATGGTCCAACTGCAAGTTATTATTTTTGTGTTTTCTGTTCTGAGTTTTTCCTTAACCATCATGTTCCATATTTTGCCAAGCTACAATATTGGAACAAAGGGCATATGTCCTGAGCCACACTGTACAAAGAGTAATGCTGAGAAAATTTGTGGGTTGAGATAAAGATAGTTTAATACAGAATAAAATAAGGGGGGGGGGGGGGGGGGGGGGGGGCGGGCAAACAAAGAAAAAAAACAACAAGAAAAGCAAGTGATGCAAAAAACCCTCACAATTACTCACCATCAGCTGACAGAAACCCAGACAGTCCCCAAGCAATGGCAGCCCCAGCAAACTTTCCCCCTCCCAGCTTTTATTGCTGAGCACGATGTCATATAGCATAGAATATAGTCTGTTGGGGTCAGCTGTCCCAGCTGTGTCCCCTCACAGCTTCTTGTGCACCCCCAGCCTACTCGCTGGCGGGGCAGTGTGAGGAGCAGAAAAGGCCTTGGCGCTGTGTAAGCACTGCTCAGCAGTAACTAAAACATCGGTGTGTTATCAAGACTGGTTTTGTCACAAATCCAAAACATGGCACCATACAAGCTACCATGAAGAAAATTAACTCTATCCCAGCCAAAACCAGTACAAAGTGACATATTTCCTAGTTTGCCCTACAGGAAACAAACAACCCAAACAGTTGTCTCAAAAAGACAGCAAAGAAGTGAACAGGAGAGAAAGAACCAAATATAAAATATAAATTCAAGGAATTTATATTCTTATCTTCCCCTTTACTTATGGCTACCATACTCCTTTGGACAGACAGTCAAGCCCTCTTTCCTCTCTTTTGCTGATAATATATGCTATAGAAAGATTGTCTTTATATCTTTCCAAGTAAATTTCCAACATAAGAATATAAGGACATAGCAACAACTGAGAGCAAAGTAGTTGACATGGCAACAGCAAATAGCCAGAAGACCTTGTGCAGTCTCTCAAGATGGAAAAGGTTGATTTTCTTCAGTAAGAGGGGGAAAGAAAAGAAAGGAAAAAATATCTCAAATTTTAGATACACAACTGCATTCTAATAGTGTAATAACTGAATTGTCTCAAGGCCTGTTTTAGAACTGGAAGTGAAATTATAATGAAGAGTAGTGTTAGCATTGTAAATGAGAAATTATTTACTTAGAGGGCTATGTTCATTACTACTGTTTGCTGCTGACCTTGGTATGTGAGATATTAGATTTGCCTTAACCTCTAACGACATATTGAAAGGGTATGACAGGTAAAGATACTCCTTTTCTGTGCAGCCTCAAAACAGCACTTATTGGACCATTCTGTATTGTGCACTCTTCTTTCAGTAATGCATTAAGGATTAAAAAAATATCTTGCAAACATAAAAATAAAGCTGTTTAATTCATTTCTTGTCTGAAAGTAAAATTTGAAAGTCTATTCCCAAATAAAGTATACCAATTTTACTGTATTAAACCAATTTTTTTTGGCCATAAGTGATATAGTAACCTAAACACACTTAGAATGCACTCAATTTTTATCTGTTTTATCAAATGTTCATTACAGGGCTCATGTACATGGATTATAGCGGAAGCATGATTGAAAATGAGTTTTAACATCACACAATGTCTCCCTTTTGATTTAATTCATCTACAAATTAAAATACAACAGAAATAATATTTTAATATCTCCAATGAAATCATTACCTACTCCAGGTTCTGACGCCTCACATTGTGTAGTACCTTGAGTTTAGCTTGATCCAAAACCCACTAAAAGCAGTGGGATACAGTGGAGCAAGTGTTTACTAAATAATTCTATTGATTCTTGAAAGGTCAAAGTTCATCATTAGTGAAAATAATATTTAGACACACTCCTGAGATTTAAATAACATTATGTTGTGTAACAAGTCTGCAAGTGACATACATATCTGTTTCTCTTCCTGTCTTTGTAGTACCAAAATGTTATAGTTACAATTTTTAATATTGGATGAAATTAAGTACTTGTCTGTTGTTGTTCTACCCTTTTCTTCTCAAGGGAATATTTTTCAATTGTTCCTAGCCCTACACTCCTTTTTCTTTGAACCTGGGGTTGTTGGAGTTTACACCCCTGTTTTTTATGAAATAAGTTTGCCATTATGGCTAATTGCATTAAAAAATTGGCTTTGAGAAACCAGACACACTCTAGAACAGATTGGAATACCAAAAAAAGTGTGTTATGCAATATGGCAGATAACTGTTTTGCATTTTTGTAATATATTGAATAAATATTGAAAATTTCAAACAATTTGAATAAAACATGATTTCAGGAGGACTAGTGACTCATAAATTTTCTACTGCTGTAACTACTATATGCTTTGTCCATTTCCTTTACTGCTGACAAGACTGATTTTTTTGGATAGATATTGGGAAGGAGAGCCAGTACGTTCTGAAAAGGATATCAACTCCTGGCTATAAAATGCAAATTCATTTTGAGTGAGAAATACCACAAATGAGGAGAGACTGTCCTCACTGAACAATGGTCTGCTACAGTTCAACAGAGAGATTTGTCCATTTGCATGTATGGATGAACTCTGTTTTTCCCATTTCTTTGAATGTTGGTAAGAATGGGAGCTACTGAATGTCTAGGACCCGTACCTTCACAAAAATTACTGTTATTGGCATAGATAGCAATGGAGATTCTGAAAAGCGAACTCAGCCTGTGCATGTAGTTGCATTTCTAACTTTACTGGACAAATGTTTACCTGGAATCTAATAATGCCTTTGTATTTCTTGCACTGGAGTGTCTATATGCATAAGTATAGTTATGTATGTAAATATAACTATGTATGTATATGAACTGCATATATCATTTGACATTTCTATTCATTGTTCTACTACTTGGTGCATAAAACTGTTTTGGAGTTGCATTTGGAAAGTGAAGAGCTACTCACTGCAAATTCTTCTTCCACATCAGTATAAGCCATGCTTGACTAAAAGCAGAATTTTTCTTTATCTGTAGGCTCCTCTCCTCTTCTCTTCTCTTCTCTTCTCTTCTCTTCTCTTCTCTTCTCTTCTCTTCTCTTCTCTTCTCTTCTCTTCTCTTCTCTTCTCTTCTCTTCTCTTCTCTTCTCTTCTCTCTTCCCTTCCCTTCCCTTCCCTTCCCTTCCCTTCCCTTCCCTTCCCTTCCCTTCCCTTCCCTTCCCTTCCCTTCCCTTCCCTTCCCTTCCCTTCCCTTCCCTTCCCTTCCCTTCTCTTGTTGTTGGTAAATTAATGCTTCATTCTTCATTAAGAAGTTTATCTAATTTATAATACAGCTATTTTGAATTTCAACCATAAGGTAAAGTAAGTCTATGCAGTTCATTTAGGACTGATATCTAAATAGAAAATATATTAAAAACATGTTTTTAGAAACGGTATAAATAAGTCTCAGTACCTTCTAATGTTAGTAATGAACTTGGTACAAAATGGGGCAAAAATTACTAAAAGTAAGACTTGAAATGAAACATCTGTCTGCTTTGGTCCTCTTCCTTTGATTCTGTTTGGTCCTCCAATGACATGCTGTGATGTGGAAAATTTCAAATACATCATGAGGATATCAGTGATTCATTCATTTTCTAGAAACTTCTTAAAAGAAACTATTGTCTTATGAATTTGGCTAGCTATAACTCTTACCTAAAAGAGGATATCTAACATCAGAGCTTAATGCTCCTACTTTTTACTTCTTACTATGGATTAAAGGGTCAGCTCCACACAGCTTCAGTTACAGCAGCCCCTGGCACCTAAAGTCTAGGAGATACTGCTGGCATAAAAAAGACCTCATGGGAGCCTACTATTTATAGAATTAAGTAGAAGAAATAATAATTCTCTACCTTCACAGCTGTTTATTATCTAGGATTTGTAAAAGGTGCACAACAGAGATTAAGGTCTTAATATCTATTACATAGTCTTTGGAGGACAAGTTGATTCTTACAGGGTTATAATTGTATGTCAGTTTCCAGCCAGGGAAAATGGCGTTTTTGTGCAACATCTTCATTTCTGTGCAACACGGTCCATTTCAAAGTCTTCCCTCTAAGGAGATATGCATGAACGTGTCATAACTGTGTGAGTACCCAATATCTATAAAGGCCATCCTGAGGACTGTGAAATTTTGTGTGCTTCCATTCTGTGTGCTTTCCTCCTGAAAGGGGGTTGCAAAGAGGTGGGTGTTGGTCTCTTCTCCCAAGTGACAAGTGATAGGACAAGAGGAATTGGCCTCAAGTTGCACCAGGGGAGGTTCAGCCTGGATGTTAGGAAAAATTTCTTTACTGAAAGGGTCGTCAGACATTGGAACAGGCTGCCCAGGAAGGTGGTGGAGTCACCATCACTGGAGGTGTTCAAGGAACTTGTGGACGAGGCATTGTGGGACATGGTTTAATGGGCATGGTGGTGTTAGTTGGTGGTTGAACTTGATGATCTTACAGGTCTTTTCCAACCTTAGTGATCCTGTGATTCTGTGACAACTGGAAACAAATTAAACCAGACTGTGTATTACTTTACATAATCCCAACTGCAATTAAAAACAAGAGTGCAAAGCAATTCTGTGGAAGAAGAAAATATTACAACTTGATGGGCCAACACCTCGATAAGATACTACCTTCCAATTTAGTAAAATGTTTTTAAGCCTCACTTTCTGGCTGGTCCCTTATGAACCATGGCTCTGGCATCACCTGTGAGACCTATTTATTTCCTGTCTCTTCAAGACAACTTCATTCCTTTCCTCTCAGAAGAAGACTCAGTCAGAATGAAACTGTTTATGACTCAAATGGATCAGCTTTTCTAGATCATCAGTAACAAAGTTAAAAAAGAAGCATATGACAGCTGCAGACAAAGCCTGTGTTTTTCAGTGTGCCTGGCCACTAAATAGTGCAGAGATTAGACTGCTCAAAAAGTTTCCTCTCTGTAGACTTTTCTTTTTATTTATTTTTATTTTATCTGGAATGCTTTATACGTTAGGCATAGTGGACTTGCAAAAGTCTTTTCTTAGGACTCAGGAAAAATGGAATCACTAGTGAAATCTACTGCAGAGGACAGTGTACAGGCTGAAGTCAGCAGTGCAGTGCTTTGACTTGCCACGATCCATGGAGAAAGGAAACAGGTTGTATATAAACTTCTTCTCTGTGCTCCCCTTGTTTAATAAGACAAACAAGCAGTTGACTTTCACCTCTAACATGCTGATTTGCATTTGATGGAAGTAAGTTCCCGTGAACACCATAACCAAATCCCTTTGGTGTCTTTGTGTACGTGTGTGTTTATGGAGCAGCCTTTGGCAGAATAAAAAGTTTTAGCTCAGTAGTATTCCTGCTGGGTTTTATGGCATGTTTCCAGATGATTTACCACACAGCTTCCTGTACTGTGATGAGGCATCATCTGTTAGTCTTCAAGCAATTGTACTTCCTGCTGGTTGCAACTTCCTGCTGGGTTTTCTGACCGACAAAATTGTGAAGCCTCCAAAAATCCCCATATGTGTTGTCTGATTGTTATTGCTTTATATCAGATTAAGTTTCCTATGATTTACGAGTTTTCTAGGTAGACTCAAAATGGTAAATGGGCTACCTGAGGAGTGAACAGCACCAACCGACAAAATAGTTTGGCAGTATTAGAACAGAGAGGAAGTAGACCAAGAAGAGGTCTTTGATCATAATAAATGCAGAGTTATTCACAGTGGCAGAATAAATAAAAACCAAGATTTGAAATCTACAATTCAGAATGAGGTAATGTCTCCAATGGGCAATCGCAAATACAGCATTAAAGTGCCTCACTGACTCCTGTGTATTGACCTAATATTGACTTTGCTAAAGATTAAGCTTCCACAAATTGGCTGGGGAGAGAAATGGAAGCATAAAGGTTTCTGACTGGAGTATTCCTGTGTATGCACCAATTCAGCAAAACACTGAATGTTGTTTATCTTTATGCATAGTTTCTCTGAATCAACATCTCAGCCCCTCATGAACTAGAAGTGATTGTTTCCTAGCAGATGAGTTAATTTTGGTCTTTTGGTGTATACTCAGAAGGGAAATAGTGTGAAAGAGAATCTTGATTTTGAGAGATTATCTACACTAACATCTTCATTTGATTGCCATATTAGGGATTTTCAACAGTTCCTTAAATTACTTGAATGAGTCTCACATAGCATACAGTGGAAGCCTCAAATAATATACAACATGATAAATACTTAAATTGAATAAAATTTGTGTTGGGTTTTATTTCTTTTTACCTGGGGAGGGAGAACATGAATCCCATGGTAGAGACTTGTTGCATGAGGAGTGTACACACAGAGATTGAGAGACACGACGATTTGGCTTTGAACAAAACAGTCCTTTAAGTAAATGCATTGAGAAAACCACTTACAAATTATTCTTTAAATATGGTAGACAAACCATTAACTTAGTATGAAATAATTTTGTAGTTTTTTGTGGGTTTGGCACTACTACAAACTAGATATTCAAAATTACTAGTAACTTCAGCTAACTGTTACTTTGAGTGAATTTTACCATTTAATTTATGATAACTTTATTTCATGCTTTTCCACACTACTGAAGACTTATTCTTTGCTTTGTTCAGGATGGCATTTTTCATATTTTGAAAACCAAACAGTATAAGAAATATTGAGTGGACTGAAAAACAGTTGTCACTACTTCATTGTGGGAGGGAACTGGAATGATCAGTCAGTCTGCACTCTATTATTCCGTTTATTTTAGGTAGGCATGATTAACTAACGAGGCATTTGGATGAAGAAAAATGGAGAATAAAAAGATTGCTTTATTCAAAAGGGAAGTATGAAAGCAACCCTAAAACAGAGAAGTGTTTTAAAAAAGAAAAGAAAGTGAAAAGCTCAATCAGCACAAGGGATTAGAAATAGATCAGAGAAGGAAAAATAAAAGTGTTTGAATGGAAATTAGTTCCATTCATAGCAGAGAAATCAGGTTTATTTTTAGGCAAGACATATAAAAAGGTATCAGAAGAAAGTAACCTGAGTCAAGGTGCAAAGAAGTGACTGTATCCAAGCTATTGTTTACAATAGGAATGGATGGCAGTAGGCCATGAGTACATTAGCAAAAGAGCATCACTGGAAACAGTTAAAACTATAGAGTAGGTTGCACATTACTGTGATTATGTGCAGACTTTTTCACTTCATAAAGCTGTTGTTATAATGTACTATGTAATAATATCTCTACCGTAAACTCTTTGACTGGGATTGCAATACACAGTTATTTCTCTGAATTCCTGACGTTTAGTGTATACCTCTCTGTTCTCCTACTGGTTTTTTGGCAATGTTTTGTGCTTTCCACCTGTTTTTCACTCCTATATATGATGAATATTACCACAAATCACAATGTCTGATATTAGTTTTAGCATGCCTCCGCTTCCCAAGACACTTTTCTCAAGGCTAGTTAATTGCCATTTCTGATTATTTCTGGAAACACATGTGTTTATCTGGAGTTTCATAGGAACACTATTATATAATCCAGGATCAGTTTAGTATCTTTGCTGGGATCTGCTTTTCAAAGATTTCCATCTTTATTTATAAGGTGACAAAAATGAAAGCTATTTATTCAGTTTCTCTTGTTATTTTTTTAATGCTTAATTAATTCATGAAGTGATGATTTTGACTTTGCAATAAAGGTAGCATTAAAATACCTGAAACTCTAGCAGCTGCTTCCTCTAATTTAAATTCCACTTTTATTTGTCCACAGGAATGTCAATTACTACCCCAGTAGAGACAAAACAGATGCAACAGCATAATGCACCCCTGTTCAATGCCATTTCTGTCCAGCTATTTTGTTTCCTGACTGAAGATAGATACAATACACAGGAACTGTTGAACTGTATGTTGTCAGCAAATATTAATAAGAGAACAGTTGGCTTATTATAGAGCCATAAAGCTAAATTCCTAGTAAAAATATTTCATCAATATCACAAGCAATCAAAACCTAATAATATCTATAGGAACAGAATACAGTTTTATTCAATGTCTATGGATCATTAATTCACCCAATCCTCCTCGATTTACAAAATCCTGAAATGTTTTTTGAAGGTGTAAGGTACTCAGCAACTTAGAACTAAAGTATTCAATAGAAGGAAACTGAGAATGTCAGGTTGGTGTATGTCTGTACCCGTCATTTAGTATTAAGGGGTTTTTAACAGTTTAGGATGTGTTGGACTATGTTAAAATTATTGGAATGACTGGGTGTGCAGTAACTTTGAAACTCAAGGTACTTCGTAAGATTTCTTAAGTGCATAAGATTCCTAGCCCTGTTTTTTTGAAATTACAGTCTTTGAGTTTGGGCTTTTGTTTTGGAGGTTTTTTGGGGGATGGGGTTTGTTTTCTTTTGAAGCAGCTCATATATACCTTGAACTACTGAATGGATTCATTGAAACAAAATACTATATTATTGCTTAAACATTGCTTATAGCTGCCTGTAACTATGTAATTAATGGAACCTGATAGCAGACAAGAGCCAAAATGGCAGCCAGTTCTCTCCATCTTGTACTTGTAAACAGCCTGAATTTGCAAAGAAATGTTGTGTTCATTCATAATGAAAAAAAAAGCCCTGATGAAATAATGAGCTGTATTTGGAAAAATTTGTCTTCAACCATTAGTACATGTCAACCGGTAACAACAGGAAGAGTTCTGTTAAGGCGCAGTGGAATACCTGATATTCAAAACGGAGCATCAGTTTGATCTTCAGACATGTACACACAGAGGTACTGAAATATAAAAAAGTATTCCTTCAAGAAGCCTTTTAACATACCTTTAAGCTAACATAATTCAATGAATTTGCTGACTTTTGAACTTTTTCCTTCAGGTATAGTTATTCATTTTGAGAAACAGTATCAGTCACAGAGATGATGAGACATTGTTTAACAGACTAAGTCCTTCTGACACTACTGCAAACATCCTTTCTTGCTTCCAAAACACTGCTTTGATTCTTAATTGACCTTTCCACAGGTATTGCATCTGTATTCTTGTCAGTTTTGTGTAGCTTCAGTGTACCAACATGCAGTGTTTGATTAGGGTATCAACTTGTTCATTTCTCTCTTTTTCTGATATATGCCAGTGAGCTCTTCACAGAATAATGACTTCATTGTGAAACACCCTACCAAAATCCTAGAGATGCTTTCAAGGCAGAAAGTAACCATATTTATTGTGTAACCAGTGACATTCTCAACAAAACCATGACCACAAATATAAAAGGACCTTGCTTTCCAATTGGCTTGGTTTTTTACAACATACATACTGCCTTTGGGGCTAAAATGAAGCAAGTTGTAAATGATGTAGGAAATGAAACATTGAATTCTGGTAGAGAATGAGTTTTGGAGAAAAAAAAATTATTACTAGCATCCTTTAAAAAAAAAATAAAATAAAGAAACTTATTTCTAGGAATTATAGTGCTGTGAATAAAATGACGGTACTGGGGAATACAAGTGAGAACTGAGTAAGTAAATGACAGAGACTTAAAGCAACTACTAATGAAAAAATTTTGGAATAGATTACTTATTTTAATAAAATAATCTATAATAGGTATCAAAATATAAATTACTAAGCATTATCATTTGTTATTATTTAGGTTATATTGTAAAAACAATCCTAGTGTGATGTAGATATTAAAAACTGTACCTTCTATTGTTATACAGCAGGAACATTGTTCTCTGCATTCTAGCAATGCTTTTTATATGCTGCATTCAAAGGAATTTTAAAATAATTAGAAATTATTATCAGGTTATAATAATTATTAAAAGTTATTATTAGTTAATAGTATACAAATTATTAAAAAATCTATAATATTGCTATAATTAAAATTATTAGAAACTTCAGAATCATTTGCATGTTTAAAAAAATATAGCATTATAAGACAGACATTGATGTCCTCTGAGGCTATCCAGGACATCTTGAGTTCTACTGTTAAAATGGGGACTATGAAAGAGATCATATCTGAAAACATACAAGTGAAATATGTGGCAACAAACAGCTAACCTTTTTGGTAGTACAGACACGCAGTTACTGAGGTTTTTTAAATGGCTTTAAACAGGAACATACTGCTAGCTGCTCACTGATGGTTTTGCTGGAGAACAAGTCTAATCTAGAAGGTCAGCATTTTGCATGTACAAAATTCAGACAGTTTAAAGTATAAATATTGACTGAACTGTTTTAGCTTAGCCATGCTCCAATAGCGACCTTTACCTTTTTGTCCTTAACAGTTGCTGTCTGTAAAATAAGACTAATAACTATAACCATACTGCATAAACATGTGGTAAAAGTTACTTAGTACTTAAGCATTGTGAAGATGGGGCCTACTACCTAAAATAGAGCACTTACATAGACATATTCCCACCCCAAGTGCAGAATACTGATGCTGACGCATCAACAAGAAGATCTTAGTTCAGTTCAAAGATTCAATTTTGGTTCGAATCTCCTGATCATCTTAATGAGCTCCAAATGCTCATCAGCACTCAGAACATGAGACTAGAGCAAGTCCAATGTGAAACCCTCTGAAATGTATTTATGGCAGATTTCCACACTTCAATAGTAACATACAACTCTGTAAGTTAGTACTGTCTGATGTCAGAGCTGTTTAGTTTAGAACCAGACCAGGTAAATCTCCAGTAGCTTCATACCTCTGGATTGCAGTGTGGGTGTAGGCTGGCACAGCTCCTGCTGTTACTGAAAGCACAGTGAGTAGCCAGGGGTGCACAGAAAGCTTCAACAATGGTAGTAACCAAAAGGAAATTGAAGCAGATAGGAATCTTGCAGTAAGAGATGTTTTGGATGAACAAGTTAATACAGGGGAAAATAACACAGTTTGCCAATGACCCTTGGGAATCATGAGTGGCTGCTGGGTTCATCATTGCCCTGAATATGGAGTGCTTTTGGGACAGTACCATCCTTCAGCTGCCTAACTCCAGTGGCCCTGCTTTCAGGGTACGTTGGTCTGGAAGAAAACTGCTACACCGAGGTGTGAGGTTTGGTTCTGGGGGCTTCACAGCTGGGCAGTACAGAGCTGGGACTTGCAGCCTCAGGTCAGGTGACACCAGGCAGGGAGCAATGCGTGACTTGCAAACTGAAAGATTGAAAGATATTATTTTTCACTTACCTTTACAGGAAATATTTGGTAGTAGAAACCTATTTATTAACTCTTAATAAATACTTGAATGAGTAGAATTTCTGGTGCCTAACCACGGTCATTAATTTATAGAGATGTGTTTGGATCAACTGAGTACAGTGAGTTAGTCTTTCAGGAGAGTTAAAGTGACTGTTGGTTGAAATGTTGTTGACTGCTAGATGAAGACTGGCCAGCTAAATCTTTATTCCATACACCATCTACCATATGAAGTATGTATATGTCAAATTCCCATCTCACTGCTTTGGCAGGAAAAAAGTGAGATGTCAGATTCCTTTTCAGAAAAGCAGACACACAGATTGTCATGAAAATATCTTTTTCTCCCCTAAAGTGTCTGATTCCCATTTTTTAAATAAATGGTATAACTCACATATCATGCAGTATACTTGAAACTTTTTCTATCAAGTTAAACATAACATTTACAAACTTAAAAGCTAGTGACAAGAGGGTTGCATTAACTCCTCTTTGCAAGTATCACAAATTGTGTGTCAATACATCCCAAACACAAAAATGTCTTAAAAAGACACAGTTAAATCAGTTCCATTACCTCCTCTGCACATGTTAATTGAACAAATTAATATTATAAGATTTATTACCCAATTATACCATTAACTGAAAACTTGTGTCCCATTCTATACTCAAAGTAGTATCTTAAATTTATTTCTATTCCTGAAACAACAAAATATTTAATTATCTAACCTCGATATTCTCATAACATTCTGTATGGGTAATTAAAATATTAATACAGGCAGGAAAAAGTATGATAAAATATTATTTGCAATATAACATACATACAATATCTTACAGTTATTCTTGGAGTGCCCAGTAACACCATTCGATGTCCATTTGTGTCATATGGCATAATCTACCCCTTCAAGCATTTAAAAAATACAATAAATGTTCTAACTTTAATTCAAGTGTTGATAGGATAAATTGTTTTTTGCTATCATTTGGAATACCACAAAACATCTGAAGCAATTCACCATGTCTGTATACAAATTCCTTGACTTAATTAACATGGCAAGTTAGCAGATTTCAATTTAATGCCCTTTTGGCACATGATGCTGACTCATGGTTAGACAAAAGGGCTTAAGACAAGTTCACATACATGCAGATTTATTAACAGGAAAGTCATGTTCAAGGAAAATTAAAAATAAGAAGTGGGGGAGAGAGGGAGATGGGGAGGGGAGAGAGGGAGAGGGAGGGGGAGGGAGAGAGGGAGGGGGATGTGGGAGATTCTGTTACTGCTGACTGGAGCATGCTTAAATCAAGGGCAGGTTCTGCATGCTGCTTGGCTCTTAAGGTCTCTGAATGAATATTATTGTCACCCAAAGCTGAGCCAAAAGCTACAACCAAGGACTAGGAAAAAGGGGGAAGGAAGGAGTAGCCAGTGGCAATCACTGCCCATGAGATCTCTCTTAACAACACTGTTGGGGTCTGTAGGTGCAAGGTCATGGGAGTAACAGCATGAGAGCAATTGCATGGCATCATCAGGGAAAAACACTGCCACTGAGGCTCTGGAAAACTCTCCCCAGGCAGTTTGGGTGAAGGTGTATGGAGCTGTACCTGGAAAACAGCCCCCGGAGCTGTAGATAGAAGACCCTTACAATATAAAAGGCAAAGCCACCTAAAGCAATATGCAACACCTCTCAAGCCAGTGGAGACCATTTTTTTATGCGGCTAAAGTTGTTTCTGAAATAATTTAGCTTATCCTTGTCTGCTTGTGAGTCCTGGGCAATTTATAAGCATATACAGGCTATGGTTATTTTTGGCAGTGACCTTGGCTTGGAAGTTGTGGAGAAGATTGGAGAGGGGCAGCAGCACTCACCCTTCCCCTGCAGGGTCCCACCTCCTCAGCAGTGCCTAAGCTCCAGCCCCTCTCTTCTGGGAAAGTAGTTAGATCTAGAAAGCCTCAGCACTTGTGAGGAAGAAAGAGGTGACTGATTCTGCCATTACTTTCACTGTCAATAGATATTGTATAGAATACCTGATTTCACAACGAATCATATACATGAAAAAATGACGTATATAAAAAACAGATTAGGAATAAGTGGCTCAGTTACATAACCATATCATAGTTATAAAAGTGGCAGTGTTTAGCAATGGATTTTTTCTAGATTTCCATTGTTTTCTGTTCTAAAGCAAAATTTTAGGGCAGCTTTCTGCAAAGAGCTGTGGGAAACAAATTCATTTTAATGGTCTTCTGAGAAAAATGTGGAAAGACTGTTTTCAAGCATGACAGTATTCTGTTACTTTGGGCAATGATACATCCATAAAATAAAAATCATCAGAATACTTGTGAGTCTATTTTCTCTAAAACACTTAAATATTTTTTCCAAGAACAATAAATACATATTTACAGTTACACAGATATCTGAAGACAGCAGCAGTCCTGTTGTCTGATTTCTGACAAGGCGCAAGAGAGATGATCGGGTGCATTTTCTATCTAGGTCACTGACATGAATGACTCAGTATTTCAGTAAATGAAAAAGCTGCTATACGGTGTTTGTCCAAGGGGACGTGAAATGGATTTTGAATGTTCAATTCATAGGTGAGAGTATTTCTTTTTGGAATCAAGCCATATGTTAGAATGAAACCTTCTGCATGCCTAGAAAGAATATTTCATTAGTGGGTATACCCCTACCTCATCACATGAAGTGGAGGTGGGAGGAGAGGGATGACTCTGGAAACTTCTCCCGACCATCAAATGCTGTGGCTTTGTAGAGCTGCTCTTCTTGCTGCCTAAGGTTGACCATTGGCACAAAGCATTGCTCATGTTTCCTCCCTTCCTCAAGCAATCGTAACCAAAGCAATATGCAAAACCCATGCCCAGCCTACTGCCATGCTAGTGCCAACCCCCCGCCCCCAGGGAAGCTGGTGAGGCTTGTGGGGAAGGGTGGAAAATGATGAACCTGATCTGGACAAGGCTTTGGATTTTGTGGGCATTGTGTGGAGACTGTTTCTGACCCAGGACCGCAGGGGCCCACAACTCTCTCATCTTTCTGCATTCAAAGGCGTGGGGCAGGTCAGGCTGACAGAAATGTGTGTGTTCAGCTGCAGCAGAGCACCAACTTGAACTGTGGGCTTATGCACCTCGGCCACCCTAACATTTTCAACTTCAGATGTCATTGCTCAGTACTGATCTGCCAGGAAATAGCTACTGTCCCCCAGGGAATCAATCCATATGTAAGGGAACCTGAGGCTAATGTTGGGCTTTTCTGTGTCATCTCAATGATGGATGAAAACATGGGTGTATAATGAGGGCTGTTCCCAGGAATGCTTAACTTTGCTTTTATACTCTGCTGGACTGAAGATGGGCAGCATGTGGGAGAGCAAAGCCTGCTGCAAGGCTGCTTCAGGCAGAGGAGAAAATCGTGGTGACACACGTGGCCATGGTGCCCATAGGGCTCAGGTTCCAGCAGCCACACTTTTGCCCACATCTGAACTTCTCCTCTCCAGGACCTCGTTGGTTGGTTTGTCTTAGACAGTGAAATAAACTGTATGTGCTGGGGTATCAGAGCAGAACAGCAGAGAAAAGAATTCCCTGAAAAGAAGAATTTAAATATACCATGTTACTTCAAGTCCTGATTCAAGGAAGCATCTTCTCAAAAGCGTTTAAGCAAAGTGGTAAAACCCAATTGTATTGGGTTTGCATGGCAAGGTTTTGGTAGCGGGGAGGGCTACAGAGGTGGCTTCTGTGAGAAGCTGCTAGAAGCTTCCCCCATGTCCAATAGGGCCAGTGCCAGCCGGCTCCAAGACAGACCCACTGCTGGCCAAGGCTGAGACCATCAGTGACCGTAGTAGCACCTTCATGATAACATATTTAAGAAGGGGGAAAAAAACTGCACAAGAAAAACAGCAGCTGGAGAACAGAATGGTGAGAATATGTGAGAGACAGAACTCTGCAGACACCAAGGTCAGTGAAGAAGGAGGGGGAGGAGGTGCTCCAGGCACCAGAGCAGAGATTCCCCTGCAGCCCATGGTGAAGACCCTGGTGAGGCAGGCTGTCCCACTGCAGCCCAGGGAGGACCACAGTGCAGCAGAGACCCACCTGCAGCCCATGGAGGACCCCACGCTGGAGCAGGTGGATGCTCGAAGGAGGCTGTGACCACATGGGAAGCTCACGCTGAAGCAAGCTTCTGACAGGACCTGTGGACACATGGAAAAAGGAGCCCACGCTGAAACCAGTTTGCTGGAAGGATTTGTGACCCCGTGGGGGACCCACGCTGGAGCAGTCTGTTCCTGAAGGGCTGCACCCCGTGGAAAGGACCCACGCTGGAGCAGTTTGTGAAGAACTGCAGCCCATAGGAAGGACTCACGTTGGAGTTCATGGCGGTATTTGTCCTATGGGAGGGACCCCACGTTGGAGCAGGGGAAGAGTGTGAGGTGCCCTCCCCCTGAGGAGGAAGGAGTGGCAGAGACAAACATGTGATGAACTGACCACAACCCCCATTCCCCATCCCCCTGCACCGCTCAGGGGGGGAGGAGGTAGAGAAATCGGGAGTGAAGTTGAGCCTGGGAAGAAGGGAGGAGTGGGGGGAAGGTGGTTTTAAGATTTGGTTTTATTTCTCATTATCCTACTCTGATTTGATTTGTAGTAAATTAAATTAATTTTCCCCAAGTCGAGTCTGTTTTGCCTGTGACGGTAATGGTGAGTGATCTCTCCCTGTCCTTATCTAGACCCGTGAGCCTTTTGTTATATTTTCTCTCCCCTGTCCACCTCAGGAGGGGGAGTGATAGAGTGACTTTGGCGGGCACCTGGTGTCCAGTCAAGGTCAACCTTCTACACCCATACATCATCCTCCCCTTCCCCACTTCTTCTGAGTAGGTGCTATTTCTCTTTTAAAGACTAAGAAGGAAGGCAAATAATTTATTTAAGATTTTTAAGCATTTAGCATCTATCGTTTCAGTAATGAAGAAATGTGATGTGGAATTCATTCCTAGCAGAAAATTAGGAAGCATAGATGGCACTTTTATTCCTCTCTACAGGTCACTTGCATTTAAAATTATATCTTGTGTCAGACACTTATACTTCAATATCTGGTTTTTGAGAAGAGCGATTGGCTTTTTGGTGCTGACATGTAAGCTGTTCTTCATTTTAAAGAAACTTGCCTTGCTCTGACATGGGGAGGTGAAAATTGTATCTTAACAAATTCTGTTTGACAGAAAATTGTTCCCCCTGCCCAAATCTTAATTCAGATCTTAATGCTTTTCTTTATACCTGTATACATTAATTAAAAAGCAACAGAGGCAACTCGTTTCTCGTAACTTACTGAATGAATATCAGATAATGACTTTTAGCTGGTTTCAATGCTTGTTGAGAATAGACCACTAATTTTCACAGATTTTTGTTTAGGAATTGTCCAATGAAACAAATTTCATTTTAAATTTCGGTGTTATTGTGCCCATAATGCTCTGTAGTTCGACTTCCTTTAAGATACAGAATATTAATCTGTATATGCAGATATACAATAAATGTCAGACATCTTCTACTGTAGGGATCTTCTGACTATCACAAATTTACAAGGTCAAATTCTTTCATGTAATGGATCTGACTTAATTTACATGTGAAGTATTTTGGCCTAGCAGTAACCCATTATTATAGTTGAGAATAGGAATAAAAATTACTACATTGTTCAGTACTTTTTAATAGCATCTTTCACACCATGAAGTGCTTAACAGTCTTTAATTCCCCAGCACTACTGACCTATTCTGAACAGCCTTACTCCCTGTTTGCTCCTTCAGTCCCGTATTTGCTACATGCAATTTTTCAGAGACTACTTGCCTCAGAAGAGGATCTGTGCTTTTCAGTTTTAATGCTCTTTTGAAAACTCATGGAAGTTGTGATGGCAAAAAGTATTTTCCACTGTGACATTTTGCTTGTTATATAACTTATTTCTGGTTTTTTTGGAAACTGATGTTTAGCATTTCAAATGTTATTGTCTAAAAGAAATGTTAGTTCTTTGCCAATTATTTTAGTAGCAAGACATGTTTAAATAATATTGTTTATTAGTGATTGAAAATTGATATTGCAAAGTAGAAAGTAATCCAGAACACAGTAATTGGGAACAGAGCCTCACTTCCCTCCTCTGCATCTTCATTTTTCAATTATGAAATGTGTAAATTGATTAAAATTTTGTCTAATAGCTTTTTATCTTTACTTTCGGAGTTCTAAAGGAGTGAAATAATGCTTTGTCTACTTGTTCTTTGCCTTCAAAGATAAAAGATGTCTTATTTCCTTTATATAACATCACAAAAGGAAAACAGATAATTATACCAAACAGTTTTGTAAATCCCAAAAGAAAGAGTAAATCCGCCCCTATGAAAGTATTCAGTAAGTTCTTGAATTCACTGGAGATAGCAGGTTTTCATGTCTTTACGAGTTAAAGAAGTTATACAAATGTCCTATTAGCATTATGAAATACTATTTTTCTTTTATTTTAAAAATAGTTTTTAAGGTTTTCTTGTCTGATGACAATGAATGAGATATTCATATAAAACCAATATAGTGTAGGTGAAACAGAGCAAGTGATGTAAGATGTTAAAAATAGTGAAAAGAAAATAATCTTCAAAGACATGAAAAGGAGCTTTCTAGCAATGCCCCTCAAAATGTAAATATTCAAAATAACAGAGTAGTTAAATGATGCTTCATTCTGGGAAATCTTTAGAGGCATTATTTTGCCCTTGCTATGAATACATGCTGAAAATATTACTCTGTGCTTGCACTGACTGAGACTTTCAGGAACCTGAGTTATATTCCCCATGAAGCTTGCTTTAGAGCTGTTGCCATACCACTTCATCTTTTTATGAACTAGTTTTCTGCCTCTATAGAGTCACAAAAGAGCTAATGCAGACGAGTGAAGATGTCTCTTAGGACTCAAGTTATTTTCAAGACTCAAAGCTCTTGAGTAAAAATAATGTGTTTTAGAAATACCTCTGCTAAGCCATGTTTCCACTTGCATAGTACGGAATGGAGGGGAAGATTTTTATGTAGCTGAAAAAAGAACTGTTTAATACAACTAACAGGAACTCACAGGGAAAATATCTTTCAAAAGAATCTAGATGGGGACACAGGATTGCTGTGTCAATTTTTAGTGACATGTTTTGCAATATATTTATGTTTTAGTCATTTTCTTCAGCTGTTTTCTGTGATTTGTGACAAGGAATTGATGATCAAGTTCATGTATATATCTGAGACTTAGAACACTCCTTTGACAATGTCAATTATCATTCTATGAATTTCATACTTTCATAATAGGGATAGAGACAAGAGAAGCAGTGACTGACTTCAGAAATCCCTCTCTAGATTAGCACTGAATGTAAGTTTTGGGTAACTAATGAAAATAAACCTATACTTCAAAAGTATAAGGAAGAACTGAAGTTTCATTTTATATAATATGTTATTTCTTGGAAAAGGAGGACCAAGACCTTCATGGTCCTAATTTAATTCTTTAAACTTTAAATGTAACTATTTCAGTAGTAAAACAGCAATTAGGCTATTCATCTCTTTTCCTGAAAAAAAAACAGAAGTGTCATTGTGCGGTGATATGAGATGGAAGTGGAGAAAGAGCTGGAGTGGAGAGAAATCAATTTTATTGTTAGTAATATCAACATCTTATTTTTGTACTTTTACCTGAAGTAACTGGCAGCAAGTAAAATGGATGTTTTTAATCAGAATTATGACAGATTTCCATTCATTTTCTGTACTTCCTGTCAAATTGTGAGAACATTTCTGTGGGATAAGTGACTTCTGTATAAGTATCTCACACAATCTGTTTACTTAAGTGTTTTTGAATGAAGATAAATAGTATCAAAGTTATTAAAGTTTTATAATGTCTTCTTCTTGAGATAATGACCATATAATTACAACAGTCAGTTATGTAATTATATTTGTACTTGAGCTTAGATTTCATGTGAGTGGATCCAGTGATTCAATTTCTCCTGCATTATTACTCAGTGTCATAAAAATTCAAATAAATACGCTACAAAGCAAAATGTGAATAATGTAAGTTATTACAAAGAGAACTTGTTCAGTCCAAAGTTGCTTAATCATCATATGCTTAGTTTATTACTGCACTTTTTCATTTTATTACTCTCAAGAAATTAGAACAAACTTTATAGGCTCTTAAGCCTCTGATTTATTTTATTATGTAAACTACCCTACATTTCCATAGTCTGTAGATTTTCATTATTGAGCAGCTGATTCTTGGACTTAATAAGAATAATTTATTGAGAATATCTTCATCAGCCCTCCTGTTCATCATGCAATCATGTTGATCATGTTCATCAGCATATTGCAAGAAGGCTTTACAGTAAAGAAAAATGATGAGAAAGTCACACTTCCATTACACAAGTGTAAGAAGCTGTGGGGTATTCCGATATAAGCCACAGAAATTTCAAAAAAAAAGTAGTTATATTCTGTAGACAGCATTGGCAAAAATATCTCTGTTTCTACATGAAACGAAATTATTTTCATTTGGAAGCAAGATTTGGACCCCAGTTCCTGAGGAGGAGTAGTTTGTCGAAGGCTCCATGAGCAATGTAAGTAGAGAGGTGAGTGGAGTTCTAGGCATGCTAAAAAAGCAGACAGGATTTTTGGAGATAGTGCTTTTGGACATGATAGCTAAAGTTTGAAGAAAACCAGTTTGGTTCAGATGTGCCAGTAAGAGGAAATACTTTTTCCTATTCCCTTTCTCCTTGTCCAACATGGACATAGGAAAAAAGACATTACAATTAAACAAAAAACTTACAAAACAAGAATGAACAGAAACAGATTTTGAGGATTCTATAAACAGATCAGAAAAAGGAATACAAAATTTCTTTGTTCTTGAAATACTTTGTCTAGAAACTAAGTGAAGTCTGTTCAGCATGTGAAAAATATTTGACTGTTCTACCAAATCTCTACAGATTCTTTAGGAGATCTGCAGGCCCACAAAGGGGATAAATTGATTCACTGCTCCCTCAGTGGAAATTTATTTGAAAAACAGAGCAGTATATGCGTTCTTAATATTTTGGAACTGTAATGGAAACATTACTGAGAAAAAGCTGAGGCTTAATTCTTCCCTTTTATTTCAATTTCTGTCACCTGTGATTTTGGAAAAGTCTCTAACTGACTTTGCCTTAATTTAGCTAGCTGCAAAATCTGATCACATTCAAGTATACACATTTGTCACTGAGCTGACCAGACATTTATCAAATATTTTTCTGGCTGAGTGTAACCATTATTCAGATGGAATTTTTATTCCATGTTATGTTAGAAGTTTTAAAAATGCTAGTTAGTACCCATAAGGAAATGGAATTCTTCCCGTAAGAAGAATACTGGTAAGTGGTAAAGTCATCCTCCTTATGCCAGAAAATGCTGAAAATAGTTGCCTGTATGTTACTTATTTAAGTCTTTATCATTAGCATTTTAATATTTAAAATGTATTATCTCATGCTGTTTTTTCATATGTTAAATTTTGCAATTTTGATTAATGTTCTTTAAGATGTTTATCTTTTAAGATGTTTTAGGAAAAGGTGTCTGACAAAAAGAAATTCCTTTTCTAAGAATATTCACCCTTACTGTGCAAACTAAGTTGTTACCTGACTTTTGGACCAATGCTAAAGACACAGGAAATTCTGATCATGGGAAAACTGTTCAGTTCATGTAATTTAAACCAAATCAGCAGTGTTGTGTTGTATTGATTTCTTAATGATATGTAATTAACGTACAGTCAGTGGATCAGGTTCAACATCAACATTGCAACAGAGAAACCATGATCCTAGGGACTTGCAAAGTGTTAATAAATACCTACAAATTGCTAAGCACACTTCTGTAATTATTCTCAGAAATTTCTAATCTCATGCACACACAGAGTGATGGCAAACCTCCCTCCCCTCACAGGCAAGGGTTAGTTCCCCACTTCTGGGGCTGTAGTTTTGCCACTTGCACACACTTCCTGCGGGAAACATGGATGCTCTCAACCTTTGCTATTCCCTACAACCCACATGTCCCAAAGAAAGCACCCTGGGAGATCACACTTGTGTTCCTGGCTTCAGAGGTTCTGCTCTCCAGGCTTCCTTGCCTAGGAAGCACCCCCACCATCAATTCACAGGCATTTGCTTGCAGCAGACAGACAAGACTCAGAGCCCCCGTACAATAGCACTTAGCTTGAAAACCTAGAGCCTTAATGAGAGTAGCTGAACAGAAGGAATAGATGACCATGAAGCATGAGAGAATAAACAGTCCGTATTTCTAACATAGAGCTTACGAGGGCTCTGTGGCAGCTCAGAAGTGGGCACTTGGGCCATTTTTATGCTGGTGACAGCTGAGGAGGAGGATGGGGAATAGGGGCACTATGAAAGACGTTGCAGCCCAGTTCACTTGTGAACATGATGTGGATCCATCAATGCAGCCTGTTTTTGAGGGAAACCTCTTCTCGCCTTCTGGCCACTCAAGTTCTTGCATGCATCTGTCCCAAGACAGCTAGTCCTCCTCTTCCTCCCCCACGCCAGACACTGCCGCACCTCTCAACCCCTTCCCTCCCTCCCTGTGGCCCAGTCCTTGCCATGTCCTGCTGTAAGCTTTAGGCCTAGTGCAAGCTTTGAATTAGGTGGTTTTTTGCTGTGCCAGTTGCTAGGATATCAGGAAGGATTTCCTTATGGCATTTTGCTTTCCTTGTTTAACTCTTCCCCCCGCCCCCAACCCTTGTAATCCCTTTCAAAGGGTGTATGGGGTTGGGGTAAGGGCCATCTTCTGCGATGTTGCTAAAAAACATATCACTTACAACCAAATAAAATTAAGTTGCCTTTTCAGTGTTCCTTTAATTTTCTTTCAATTTTTTGAAGTCCCTAGTGGTGTGCATGGGAATATGCATAGATGTTTTGTTTAATTTTTTTTCTTTGTGCTTAAATGTTCCAGTCATTTTAGGAGGTACCTTCTGCCACTTTAGTGACTGTCACAGGTTGGGAAACACTGACTCACTTTTACATGAATATCTGGCATCTGGGTAATTGGGAACACTGATCTGAGGTTCAGCACTTGCTCGTTTTCCTGTCCAGAGAATACACTAGAGGGAAATGTTGTTTTCCTGCTGTAGCCTTGTTGAGCACTGGAGAACATTGGTCTGTTTGGACTTTTTAGCACTGTGAGCTGAGTCCATACTGTGGTCAGTATGGACAGAGCCATCTGAGATTTAAACACCTACGGTACAAGAAGTCATTCAGGATGGTGATCTGTAGTCTGCTTATAATTGAAGATTTGATTAATGATGATTGGGCTTTAATGAGGTTAGCAAATGATGCAAAGGCCAGCTCCTGGCAAGATTTCGGGTTTCTCCTTGGACTGCAAGGGTATAGGAAAAAAGACGTCACTTTTCACAGTGACAGAACAAACACATTTTTTTCTACACTTGGTCTTAAAACTGCAGGTCATTTTGGCTGCACTTGGAAGTGTTAGACAGCCTTATTTGCAGGCAGTGTTATTCACCAGCTGTAATCACAGGTAGAGTGGTTTTGTTCTGTTCATTTTTTTCTGTCATATTAACACTTCTAATTGGGAAACCAGGCAATTTCCTAGCTTCAACTGTATGAGCCAAGGAAGAAACATTGGTAGTGAACAATTTGTGACCCTCTACCAATAATTGGAAGTGTTGACATCAATTAAAGGTCAATATTTTAACCTTATGAAACCACCTGCAAAATTGTCAAAATAAAATGACTGAGCACTCAGTCATTTCAAAGGGTTTTTAGAAACAAAGGACTATAAAGGGCCTCCTACTTCAAAAAGCACAATCTCATGCTAGATAAGAAAGATTCATCATGGAATTTCCTTGATTAACTTTGAGTTACTCTGAATATACTTATCCATCTTTGTAGTGATAGTGTAAAGGTAAGAATTTTTTTTTAAATACATTTAAATTAAAATATTAAAACACTACATTGAAACAATGTTTATTTTACTTTGATTCTGATGTTCTGAGTCATTAAGGTAACTTGAAAAAGAAGAATTTTAAAAAACCTGGAGTTTTACTTTGGAGTTGTGTTGCTAAAGAAAAGTAATTTTCCACATGCTGTATTCTACAACCCACTTATTCAACTTACATACAGAAGTATAAAACGTGAATGTTTAAATATCAATTTTTAAAACATTGACATTTTGCAAATGTCTGGGAAAATAAATTCCATTTCACCTTCTGTAGAACAATTTGAAATAAACACTCTCTTTAAGAGACTTTATATTCCAAATCTGCCTACTTAACTTCCATTTGGGGTCATAGTATTGCAATCTACTGCAGATAATACATAAAGTTATATTTAAGAAGGACCTTGTATTGTGACAATATTGTAATAAAAATAAATTTTAAAAAGGAATAATATGATAAGAAAGGGAAATGTTTGCACTTTTGCCCTGATTGTTAGAAACATCTATCAGCATTAACTTAATCAATGGGACTAGTTGAAGTTTGTGAATGTGAAGAGATTTGTCTTGCAGCATTAGTATTTCAATATTAAATTATTTCAGGTATGTGAAAATGGCTGAGGAAAAGGACATGAGGCATTGTGTGAAAACTTGGTATTGCTCCCTGATTGCATTCACAAGGAGAAACTAAATAGACTAACATTTTTGCAGTGGTTTTACTCTGGGTTCAAAACTGCAAGATCAATTAAGTTTATTTGCCAGCATTCTCAAATCTATGTAACTATTGCAATGGATAGTAATTAAAGTATGGATCAACCAATCAGTTCTCATATATAATTACAGAGTTTGAATCTTAATGACAATGACAGGTAAAAGTACAACTACAGTTACTATGCTTTTTTTACATGTCTTAAGATTATGTTTTACTGGCACAATGCTTATGAACTCTCTATAGACAACAGGACAGCCATCTTGGCCGTATTATTTTCCAAGATTTTTTCAGATATGCGATAGCTATTTGTTCACCACTTTTGTAAAATCCCATTCAATGTCTCCTATCTCAAAAAAAAAGAATCACATATTTTTATTTGTCACAGTAGGCACATGAAACCTAAGTGCTCAGGAATGAGATATCAGTTCTGAATGGAACAATACTTCAACCCTTACTTCTTTCTTCTAGTAGGAGCACAAGACAACAATAATGGTACAGTGCTATTCCTATTCCAAATGTACATAATACCAAGATATACCAAATTACTAGCTACTATACTGGTGTGCCATTCTAGAAGTTACCTTCTGCCTTCTAGAATTAATGTCCATCAATCATAAGGGTATTTGTTACTATATGAGCAATGACTTTATGTGGGTCCACTGTCCCCCTCCTTCCTTATGTGGCTAACGTTTTGTCCAGAATATTCAAGAGTACAACAGTAGTGGTAAATAAAACAGACAGACAGACAGGCAGACAGAGATATATTCACCATTGAAAGTTAAATGTTACTAATTCTGTCTTTTTCACTTCAAATGTGTTGAACGGACTTAGTTCTCAATTGTCTTCTGAACTCAGTCAAGTGAAATGGCAGAGGATAATTTTTTGTCCTGCAGTTATCCCTACACGATGAATTAGAAGTTGTTAGAACTATCTCTGCATTAGCAGTAAATGTTTAGTCACACATCATGTGTATTTTCCTTCTGCATCAGACATGGAAATGGAGATAGACAGATAAGTAAATTAGACATCCTGGAGGTATTGGCTTTGGGGTTTTTTTTCCATTTCTGTACATATCCATGTAATCCATTTTAATCATGTAACTTGATCTATGTTTTAAAGGTTATATGTGAGGAAGACAAAAGTCATCCAGCCTATAGGTACGTGCACAAAACTCTAGCAGTGAAAATTGCTCTTCTTAAGAGATAAGAGTTTCTATAAACAAATGCCAAGGCTGAGAATCAGTTATTAATGAGAATATAGATAGAAAAATTCAGAGGAAAAAAAATCAATCTTTACCAGCCTCCTAAATGCAGGTATAACTAGAGAATTTGGAATAAACAAGCTGCAGAAGTTAAAAACATATATTGGTTAACCTCAGCATCTTGCTGTTATGATAATTACTAAACACTTACTGTGATATTACATCTATTGAGTGTTTGTCCAGCCTTCTAAACAACCTTAAAATATGCGCACAGCAGAGAACTGATTTTAAGGTGCTGTCCTCAGTGTTAAAGTTTAAATCAGACAACTATCACATGCATGTAGAGGTGCTTAGAGTTTTACTGTCAAGTAGCTGATTGTTCAACAAATTACTGAATAACGTGAAATGGCTATAGCAAGTTAATGTGTTGCTTACTGATTTAACTTACACACTTTCTTAGCTTTGGTATTGGTGATGTACAAAAAAAGTACAATAGATGAATGACTGCAACAAGGACTATAGTAACAGAAAGGTAGATTACTGTTAAGAGGAATATATGTGTACATCACATCTTGGGAGGGTAATAGAATTTTTATGTAGTAGACATACAAATGTCTAGCCACACTATAAGAAACTTGCTTTATTGCTACATTTAAAATTTGGAGGAAAAGAAATCCTGGAGATGCTATTTCATTTATACTATGTAATAAATATGTTTCTAGCAAGGCATAAAATGAAGCTAAAGTTTTAAAAGAAAACTGATTGTGGAGTGGTGCACTTTGCACCTGAAAGAAAATAGTTACAGAAAATTAAAGACAGAAGGACCAAAAAAAAAAAAAAACAACAAACAAACCAACCAAAAAAAAAGAGGTATGGTCTCAGAGCTTTAATTGCTGTAAAGAAGTATAGTTCAGCAGATTGTAATGGGACCCTGCTGATTTCTATCCAGTAAAGATTTGATACATAAAGTTAAGTACCAGGTTTTCATAGAAAAAAGAAAAATGCTTGCCTGTTCCTACTGCTTGCCTTTACAGGCAGTCAATGGTAATACTGAGCTCTATCTGAAGTACAACAAATAAACGGTCTAATCAGCTCCTTTTAAAGAAAGTGAAAAGATAAAAATTGCTACTCTTTCAGAGTTATGTGCTTTTTGAAGCATATGCCTCTTGAATTTGAGAGTTTTAGCATGTCTCCATGCTTGAAGGGTACCAGTAAGAGCAAATACAGTTTACATGGAGCAGCTGTTGCAGACAGTTTTCAATAACCATTTTTTCAAGGGCACATATATCTTACACTTTTTTTTGTAATTTCCAGTGCTTGTGGTTCTTTTCTAGGTGGTTTCAATACATAATTTTATTGAATCATAAATAAGGATCACTGAGAACAAACGCGCGGCCAAAGCAATGTCTGGTATGTTCTCCTAAACAGTAGTTCTGCCCTTCTGAAACCTCGACACTGGTAACAGAGTAGCAAAGGGAAGCACAAGCATTATCTGTGATTCTTGTTTTTTTAAACAGGAAGCTATTGGTTTTTTAGTTTTAGCCTAAGATATGATAGATTCTTCCACGCCCCATTTAAAGGCCCATTGTATGCCACACTCTGATGTAAAAAAGGGCTTGTATGTACCTACCAGGTAGTTTTATTTTTAATTATTTTACAGAGATACATCATTTCCCTTAACATGGCATGCTTTCTTGTCCTTTTTCTACTCATTACTGAACATGTCTCAACATTTTATTTCAAATATTTACTATCAATTTGAAAACATATACATACCTCTATTTGTAAATCAACTAATATTCCTTACCTGTACAAGAAAATTTAACTGAAATTTGAAGTTGAACCTTAAAGGAAACCACAGATCAGCAGATTTCTTAAATCTACTCAGAATAGCTTATAAAAGGCAGGTCTGCTTTCAAAAGGACCAGTTTGGATAGGAATGCACAAAAAAGCTGATATGTATTTAGAGTAGGAGAGATAAGTCAGATCTGAAGATAGAACATTACCCTGTTTCCTAATACAAGATTCCTAAAGAAAATGCACCTGCTTTACAGCATCTCTATGCTATTCCTCACACAGACAGTCCAGGACCAGCTATTTTCAAGTCCCTAGAATCTTCCGTAACTTAATTTCCCTAAAAAAAAAAAAAAAAAATTAACTGATCAAATAACAGTGAATTCACTGACTGAAACACTTTCAGAACAAAAGTTATTTGGAAACTAACACATGCCAATGAAAGCAGACCCTTCCGGTTTTTCCCAACTTTGGCATTATTACTTTCTGATAAGGGCTATTATTCACTTTTATGGCTAAAGAATGAATCACTTGCTTTCAGTCACTTTGTTCATATTGCAGTAAAGAGTGAGCTCAGTTAATAAAAGTTTCTCCAAGAGTTTTCAATTTCACTCTTTCTTAAAGAATTAAAGATCTTATACTTAAAAAAAGGAGTAATACCTTTGAATTGCAGATAACAGAAGACCATTCTACATCTGTTTTTTGCAAGATCCACAAAATGAAGTGTGTTCTGTAATTATGAAAATTTGGCAAATGAAAGAAAATGTAAAGCTAGGAAACAAATTTAATATGGAACCTGCAATATCAAATGACGACTTATCCACATCAAAAATTCTTGCATTATGCCGTATATGAGCTCAGCAAATAGCTAAGAGCAAATGTTCATTCTCATCTTTTCTTCAACTAAGGGACAGAGTTTTGCACCCAAAAGTTAACAGTGGCAGTATCAGATGCAAATTATATTCAGTCAGGCTTCAAAACGTAAGATTATGGTATACTTTTATACAGATATTATATTCCTAATCTATTTTCATTGCTGTCAAGAAGCAATCAAGCTGACAATCAAGGGTTTGCCTTTCAACTTGTGCAGGTAGCAGAAATATTTTTCTATTTCCATAGTTTCCCTCTGGTATTTGAGGCCCCAGATACACCACTTTCATCCAAGACTTCATTTTCTCAACTGAGAGAGACGATAACATTTCTCTGACAAAACGTATTACATCAAATCTGATAAATTACTGATAAATCTCAGAAAACACTACTTAATTTGCTGTTACAATCAGCCAGTCTATATGAAATACTAGGACTAATACCACAGTATAATAGTTCTTTCAGTAAGAGCCCTTCTGTTATTTTTATTCTTGCTGTTGTTGCAGGGTTTTTTCAACATGTCTTTGCAAAAAGAAAAAAATAATCATTTCTGCGATTCATTTCATTTCTGCACTCTTTCTAGCTGAACACAATCGCCTGAGAAATGTCTGTAAACTATGAACTACTGTTAACTTTTGGTGTTATAACAATATCTTTATTAATTCATGAAAAAAATAGTTCAAATCCTCAAATCCTCTTCTTTCTTTCTTTTTTTTTTTTTTTTTAAATACTTGAACCCTGACTTTTGGCTAAATTATTATGCTTGTAATGAGGAACATTTTTCTTCAGATACTAACAGCTTGAATGCATATAGTTAGGTCAACCATTTTTAGAAGCACTTTTCAAATATATTTATTTTTCACTTAACTGCAAAGCAATTTGATGTAGTTCTTGTTGTAACACAACAGGACATTCTGATGGATGTACTTTTTGTATTTTTTATCTTTTTTAATAAAAATATGTTTCTTTCCACTGAATTAAACATTGAGAACAAAATATAACCACTAGTTACTTTGTCTAGTTTTCTTTGCAACAGTTTAATTGATTTAGACTTGCAATTTTATACTAAACAAATAAATTAACAAATGTAAAAATTGGGAATTTAGGAGTTAAAACTAAGCAAAATTCTTTCATTCTGCAGTAGAAGCAAGTAATCTGAAAGACAATACCACAATGCATATAGAAATTGATATATAATTTTAACAGTAGTTTGGATATCTTTAAATACATTAAAAATTTCCTGCAATATATTTTAATGTGTGCAGTTTACCATGGAAAAATGATCAGGCAGGTCTAGTAATCAGTGTTATCACAACTGAATAGCCCTAAGCAGGTCTGAATAATGCAATTCTATCATCCTCTGTTTGGGTACAGTTCTCAGACTGTATTATAAATTAAAATTTTCCTCTGACTATGATAAAAATATATCACTAAATCTGTTGACTTTTAATAACAATAATATCGCTTTAAAAAAATTCCCAGTGGAGATAATTCAAACCTGTATTTTTTGTTAACTTGAAGTCAATAATTCCTGATAGCATGACTAGCAATTATCTTCAGTGAGCCAAAAAATTTTTTCTACTGAAAACAAAGTAACTTTCCACTTTATTAACTAACAAACATCACTATTTTTCCCAAACAATTAAAAAACAACAGAAGCCATGCCATTCCATACATTTCCAAATGTCAGAGAATCTGAAGTGGTAATAAAAATGTGCAATTTGTAATCAAGTCTATGACTATTACTTCTTAAAACAGAAGATTTGCCATAGACTAGAAAATCACGTCCCAACATTCTTCATTTGACTAAAAGAAAACTTGTAATTTCAAATGATGTTTAGAAAGCTTTGCTTTGACACAATCACGTAATTCTAGTTAATATGTTTCAGCATCAAGGCTGTTAGCTTTACATTTATATAAACAATTTTCAAAAGAAAATGTTTTCTTGGGATACTTAGAGAAGCACATTTTACTTTGCTCAGGAAGTGAGGATTGTTAATTTGCGTAGTTCTTGCAATAATGATTGTCACCACTCTGGGTAGTTCCACATTCAGACATTATTATCCCTTAAAACTGTCATGTACCTAAAGTCTGGGTGTTACTCTTGTCTTGAAACACTGATTTCTTTTTTTTTTTCTGGGAACAGATAGTGCTTATTGCTATACTGAAAAAAGCAAGTAATTTGAGATACATACAAACAATAAAGCATCATTTATTTAATAACACTACAATGGCAAGTTGAATAAATTCATCCATGTAGGAAAAGGAATATTCCTTTTCATAGTAAAATGTCAGCTGGCAAGTTCAAACCCACTGTGATAGCTCAAAAAAATCCAGATTCTTCTGTTATCCATTAACAATGAATTGCAAAGAACCTAATTAGATTTCTCCAATATATTAGTCTGCTTATCAAGTGTGGAGATTCTTGTTGCTCTTATTTTCTTTATGGTGTCAATATGCAGTTTTTCTCTTTGCTAAGGGATTAAAGATACTTTTCTGGAAACGTCAGTCTCAAAGACATATTTTATAGTGCTGAACATTTACAACTTGACTTCTCTTTTTATTCCAGAGCTTATATATCTGCTGTTACAATCCAAGCAGTGGTTCAAAAGCTTTCTTCTCTGTCATGAGAAACAACTATAAAAGCAGTATTCTAAGAGGTTAACATTAGAATGAAAACTTGTTACCAAATAGCTTATTGAAAAATATGCAGGTTAAAATTTAGATCCCTCCAGGTCTTCTTTTCTATCATTTTACATGAAACCTGTTGCTGCTTTGAAAACTAATGGACAAGTAATGCAGAAAGAACATGAAATAATGTTGTGAAACCAGAGTCTGACATCTCCGAATGTAATCCGTGTCGCATAACAGTATTTGCTGTTGTCAGACATAAAGTTATTCGCTCAAGGAATTCCATGAGGATCTAGGATTCTACTGTGGGAATAGCCAGGTAAACGCGCAAATCATTAGGAAAAATAGTTAATCATATGCTTAAAATTTTTCAGAAGCAACAATTTTCATAAGCTTTACAGCTACTATTATCTTGATCAATATGAGAATTGCCTAGGACATTTCAAACGAAGAGAAGATTTGGCTAGCTGTGATAGTATTCAGTCATAGCAATGTTGAAGCAAACAATAGTAAAGTTGCATTATATTTGAAATACAGACATATATGCTGGACTCAATTTAATTCCTATAATATATACAAAATATGAAATATTCAAATAGAAGGTTCAAGAAAAAATTAGACTTGTCAGAAATTGAAAGATTATAAAAGAATAAATATGCAAATGAAAACAGTTTTCTATGGGAGATCTTGATGCAGTGGACAGTAGTACGGTAGAGTGAGAAACCAGAAGGACATTGCAATACTTAGGTATAGCTGAAGTTAAACATATGAGCACACTTACAATATTATGTTGTCCTTCAGATTAAGACAAGGAAACATTCTTCTATGTTTGGAGACACAAAAGGAGCAAAGTTTAACAAAAGTGAATTTCATACTGAAGGAGACAGTCATGGATAACAAACATGCAGAAAAGGAAGACAATGGGATTTGAAAGGCTTCACAGAGCAGTTTGCTATTCATACTGATGAGCCTGAGCTGTTTCAGTTTTTAAGACTCCACCTCCAGTGTGTACACACCGCACTGCAGTCAGAGACGTAAAGTGCTATCTCCATCTGGAGTGGGAACCCAGAGAGCTCATCAGTCAGCTCTTTCAGAGTTCTTCCTTGTAAAATATGTGAAGCAATTGTCTTAGAAAGAAGTACCTTGTTTTTCTTCAACTTTCTCCTGAGTATATTAACTGAGGTTTTTGCAAGTTGCAAGTATGGACAGATATTTTTCGCACGGTTCTGTCTCTTGAGATTTGCTTAAGAATAATTTCATTTTATACCTCCCTAAAACAGTAGGGTACTATTTTATTCAGGCTTTCACGCTATCTTCCCTGAAATTTCCCTGGATTTCCATTTATAATTCAGATTGTACAACAACTTTCTTCTCAAACTAATAAATCCAGTTAGAAACAAACTAGTCTTTTACTAAACAAAATGGGAAGAAGAAACATAATCTTATCTTGTGTAATTATGCTCTGAGAAAATAGGAAGAGCATAGTAAGCCTATGAAATGTGTTTAATTCTGCAACCAAAGTGCTTCTAGAACAAGAATATGAGGGTGTATTTAATATCAGCAGAATGTTTATAAATACTTACTCACTATTAGAAAACCTTGCAATATTAAGTAATATATTTTGTGAAGAGATGAGTCAGAGTGAGGGCACCTAAATGCAAATTCTTTTAATTGTTCTTTAACCTACGGAGAAGAAAATCTGTGTTATAAAATTTGCTTCTTAAAACTTGATATGTTATTTTAGTTGGATTTTTGAGGGGTTTTTTCTAATTTATATTTTTGTTCATGCAGGATTACAGTTGTTCAGATTAAAATACCCCTCTTTCTAAAGACTGGAGGACTTCTTAAAATATTATATTTCCATCTGTTTCCATGTAAATTGAAGCAACATCTGCAGTAGTACGAAAACTGCTGTTCGTAGTTTAAAAAAATGCCATCAGAAGCAAGAGGCTGAGGCTAAAGGGATAACAAAACATAACCTAGATAGAAATTCTGTCTTAATTTAAAATCCTAAAATAGCCTCCTGCTTTTGAGGAGTAGCTTATAAGCAAAATAAATTTGTGAACATCTGTTTGCTACAGGACAGAAGATGAGTTTTGGTGAGAATAAATTTCATTTTGATGTTTCTTGTGTGTTATTTAGTACAAGCTGACTCATTAAGAAATGAGTTGTGCTGAACCATTGGTTTTAAGGTAAGATGCTTTATTTATTTATACTATGCTACATGAATAAACAAAAACAATGATCTTACTAAAAATTAGTAGAATTAAAAATGTTGTGGTGTGCTTTTCAAAGTCATCTAGCACTTAAAATACTGAGGGCTGCTTTAACTTCAGTTCTTCATCAAAGTACTCAAGGCACACAAAAATCTAGTCAGTCTGAAAAATACTTACTAGATGCATCCCTAGCCTTGGCCTGTTATTCTGCAAGATTTAGTTCTTGTGAAGAGAAATGTAATTTGTCTCATTGTCATAGATGCATAAAGACGTAAATGTTAGAGAACTTTGATATAATACTACTAAATCTCAATTAGCTTTGTAAAATGACACTGGAACCAACGTAAAACCAATCAGGACGTATTTTCTTAGGCCTGTCAGTGTGAACTAATGAGTTTCTGCTATGGCTTCAATTACTCCATCAGAAAAAGCCAGGTAACTTAATAGTCCATGGAAACAAATAGATTGATCCAAAGTTTCCTTAGAAATACAGTATTAATTCCTTTGTCACTAAGCAGTGTTAACAGAGTCAGTACTGATATGAGTGAAATCTAGTTCACCCAGGTAAACTAATTTTGTTAATTTCTGAACACAGAGTGCCAGCATGAAATTAACCAGATAATTAGCAAATTTAGCACTTCAGAGAAACATACCGCTTTCTAAGAGGATCTATTATTGCATTTGTCCAGTGTTAGTACCTTCTTTATACAGTCAGGAAACTAAAATGATTATACCAAAAGCACAGACCTATTAGTCTCCTCAGGGAATTAATTAACCTGGTTTATCTAGGAAAATGTAATAATTTTCTTAACTTATGAGTTGTTGTGTTTAACATTGCCATGTAGGTCCAACATGTGTAGTGAATGATTAAGTTTCGGAAAACCCAGTAACACATTCATCTTCTGTCTGAATGAAAGGAGAGACTTTAGAAAGTGAAAAAAAAAAATGTTTACTTTCAAAGGGTGAGACATACAAAGGTATGTCATTTTCTTCCCACATATTATTACGAGTTTCACAGAATTTATTACTTATCTCCAGCATTTGTCATCTTCGTAAACAAGTGATCCAAATTCATGAAAAGATAACTGATTTAACCATGATTTAGAAGCTCTGGAGTGCAGCTGGAAAGCTAATCATTTTGCAACATCAATTTTGTGTTCTTCCTAGAATGTTTGATCTCACTGGGGGCAGAGCTTAGGTAGGAAACAAAGTGTGAACAAACAATCCTTGGAAAATTGTACTTTGGTTAGTGTAGCATACTGTAATATCCCTCTTCTGGGCAAAATAAACTATAATAGGGCAGTCCATTATTCAAAAAAAAGCACGGTAAGCTTATCAGAGGATAAGATGAAGAGTACATCTTTAGTTGAGTGCAGTGTGGAAAAGCCGAAACTGTGAAACCTCAAACCAGAAGCAATATAGTCACAGTGGCATAAAGATGCACCTTCTGGTATTTAGTACTAGTAGCCTCCTGCCAGGGCTATACTGTGTCACAAATCCTTGCTTGGCACCAGCTCAGGTGTCACCATGCTGTGCTTCTCCATGTATAGTAGAGGCAACACAACCCGCCCTGCCTGGCAGCACAAATGCTGAAAGGGATGCGGCTCAAAAATAAAACAGGGAAAGGAAGAACTGAGCCAGAAGACTGTTGGCTTGTGAACAAATGGCTGTGGAGGGGGAAATGCATTTAAAGAAATGAAAAGGTTTCGAAGTATGGGAACAGCAAGCTTTACAGATATACTCCCAATTCAGAAAATCAAACTTTAGCCAAGAGCTCATTACAGCCAAGAGGTTTATTGGGATCTGTCACCTCTTCAACAACTGATGATGAGGATAGTGTTATTAAGTCAGTCAGCATGCATAAGGCTCCAGAAGCTTTTGCTGGATTTATCAGAATCAGGTCTTACTGTCTCCTTTATAACAGTTTTATGAAATAATGAGGTCAGTTTCATTCTGATGCTTTCCCAGCAATTTTTGGTGATCCATTTCTAAAGGCATATAAAGATGCAATGCAGCATAAATTTTCTATGACTGAATTCAAAGAGAACAAATCTGACTCCTGGCTCAGACTAACACATTTGTTGTATTAGTGACACAAGGACAATAAATGACAATATTTACAAGCAATTCACATTCAACTGTCAAAAAGCTCAACTCCTTTTCTTCAGGATATACTAGTATGGCATCATACAGATACGGCTGTAAAACCTGATACTCTACCTGAGCATGTCTAAATGTTCGTAGTATGAGCAAATTGTGATGTAAAATGCTGCCATTCTGAGGCTGTATTTTTTTTTTTTTTTTTTTTTTTTTTTTAAGTTTTAATCACATAGCCCCGGTAAGTTTTTAACCAAATACAGAAAACCAAACACTTCAACTACTATTTTCTGCTATATGGAAAAATAATATCACTTAATCTTTAAACTGCATTAAATTCTTGTTTGAACTTAGACTAAGATTTAAAATGGTCTTTAGGTGTATTTTCATCTGAAGTCACTTAGTAGGGACAAAATTCAGATCTCTTTAATTCTTCTTAAGAGCATCCATTCAGGAATGAATTGTTTAGCTAATCTGCTCTAAATTCATACATAAACAATTTGAATTAAGAATCTTTATGCCCTTTGATTTTATATGCAAATATATTTTTTCTTTCATAAATTTAAAAACAAGCTAAAGAACCACCACTCAATAACAGTATTTCATAAGCACAAGACTTTCACAATAGGGTAGTTGTCTCCATTATGA
The DNA here is from genome assembly GCF_030936135.1 of Gavia stellata. Classification (NCBI taxonomy): domain Eukaryota; kingdom Metazoa; phylum Chordata; class Aves; order Gaviiformes; family Gaviidae; genus Gavia; species Gavia stellata. Next base: position 81,442,185 of record NC_082596.1, read on the forward strand.
TACTCAAAAATTAATTCAAAATTAGCTGGAAATATTATTGTAGAGGATTAGATAATCTGCACTAGGCTTTTCTCTGTAGACACCTTTTTTTGTAATTAAAGTGGCCTCATTTTACATTAACCAAATCATAAATTTTAAGTATACTGAGGTAATTTTAATTCTCCATAAGAAAAGTATTATTCAGACATTAAATGTGGTTTAACAATCTACTTTAAAAGTCTGTGTTTATCCTTGTTACAGAATAACAATTGAAAAATCTAACATCTACTTCTGAATAAAGTCACTATATCAATCAAGTACTAAGATTCTAAGATAATAATATATAAGCCTTTCCAAAATTTTTGAGATGTATTATCAGTTTATTAACTTGGGTATCTTGATCTAAAAGTTTTAACTCGAGTTAAACATATATACCATATATCAAATATATCAAATTCCCACCAAACTTCATTTTTTCTCTTCTAAGAAAAAAATCTTTTCATAACCGTGAAAACTTTAAGAAAATGCCATTTCATCAGTACAAATGAATGGCAATTTCTACAGTAACTTTGTATGTGAGTAAATCTCAGGGACTTACAGAACTGAGCAAAATATTAGCTATAAAATAACTTTCACCAGGCTGAGTTCATCCTTAAAGGTATTTTCAGGATTGCAGATATCTGAAGGAAATTATGTATTCAGTTTCATTTCTAGAGCTATTGTGTTTTAGTGCTGCAGCCCCAAAGCTGACTTCTGATCCACAAATTAGTCTGGATTTGTGGAGGTGAATTTTCACAAAGAGCAGAATCCAGCATTGTATGGGGCAGACATAGCAGTTTACAAAGGGAGAAACAAACCCACAACAGTGCAAGCAATAAAATCTCTGTTAGCTGAAAACTTGTGACATCTCCATTAGAGTTCATAAAAACAATAAGGAAAATTCTGCTACTCAGAACTCCATTGCTATTGGCTTTACATAGTAGCCTGAGGTAGCATTTGCTCAGTCACATTCTTTTTCTGGAAAGAAAAATAAGTGCAATAACTGTCCTCCCAACAAGAAGAGTGATGACCTCTTCCAGGGTAGACTAATTTTTTAGTCACGAAGATGGCAAAAATAGCACCAACTACTTTGTCCTGTTGCAAAAAGTAAACTTGTCATTTTAGTCAGGGTCAAGGAGATGGCAACTGCAGCAGCAATCATAATCTCATCTAAATATCTTTTTGTCTGAGTTATCTACTTAATGAGATATCTAGATTATCTAGATAATGAGTTATCTACTTAAACAAGCAAATCCAAAAGAATAGTAATACATGTAAAAAATAAAATATCAAACATTAAAAAAATAATGTTCTTCAGAATAACTACGATTGAATTCAGTATCCTTCACTTACAATAGAAACTTAAGGGCAAAATTGGCAGAATTAATCTTTGAGTAGCAAGATTGCAGGTAATACAGAAGGGGAAGGCTCACCTACACCTTCCCTAGCGAGGTCTCTGCTTCAGTAACTCATTCACACTGCTCTACATTGATGTTTTCTCTTTTACAGCTCTGTTGGGAGACTGTTTAGCGTGAGAGTGGGTGGTGGTATGCAGCACTTTTCCCTTTTGGATTCCCTTAAGGCTAAGAAAAACTTACTGTCTCTTTGATCAGTCTTGATTCATGTCCAAATGGCAACCCTCTATCATTCAGAAGTAATTCATTCATATCACATCTTCACCTGTCCACTGACATTAATATCTGCACATTAACATTCAAGAAAACTAACCTAATAACAGCTTGGGCTTCATGTGTGCCACATCAGACATTTGACAATTGCTAAATTCACTTACATAAAAATGCTTGTCCTGCTGAAGTTTCACCTTGTTTGCAGAGCAGAATGCCCACTATCAGAGTCTTGGCAGATGTTTTATTGTCTGTAATGCACACAAAACCAGAAACAGATAGGCAGCACCTCCTTTCTCTCTCTGGCTGCTGCCCAATGAAATGGACGTGATCCAAGCTCATTCTTCAGGAACAAGGAACAACATCCCATGCATGAAACAAGACATCTCCAAAAAAGAGTCAAATCACTGAAAGCTGTATGTGCTTAATACTTACAGGATAAAGTCTGAGTTGCAGCAGTGGATGAAAGTGTTGCAGGTGTTGTTTATGGTAAGACTAAAATAACTTCTTGTAATTTTGAATATAATTCTATCAAAGTCAGAAAGGTCTTTCCAAAGAAAAACCCAATTAAAATAATATGACTTCCAGTTACTGCCCCCAGCAAACCCTTGGAACTTTTGGTAGGTCAATGTGCAGCAGCAAGTGATGCACTTGCTCAAAAGACTTTCTCTGCATCTGTACTGGTTCCCAGACACAGTGACTTCTTCTCAAGACTTCAACGTGAGAAGTTCCTGGATGTGCAGAAGATAATGCTGATAAAATGATTCACTAACCTCCACTGTGAATAGCAAATAAATTTTACAAAAAATAAATCAGAGGTATTCCAATAGAACATAACTCTTCACAGTGATGTAGGTTAAGCACAGGAAGGGGTTGTCAAGAGAGACTCTGAAACCTCTACCCAGGAGGATTTTCAAAGCTCAACTGGATGACAGCTTGCACAACTGATCTAACTCGGAAGTTAGTCCTGGTTTGAGCTAGGGGTTGGTAAAGATAACCTGCTGAGATCCCATTCAACTTATTTTTTTCTATGATTCCTATGATCTACCTTTCTAGTGAAAAATACTGAACAGGTTTTAAAATAACAGGAAGCAATAAATTGAAGAAAAGGTTTGTACGTGGAGAAGTAGGTATGTGTACAAAGCATAAATTTTCGTTCTTTATTTCCAATGGAAACAACATGTTTTAATAGCAAAAAAAAACCCCAAAAAATACCCATTGGTAATGGCTATATCTGAATAGAGAAGTTTAAATGGCTACTACAAACAGAAAAAAATTACATGTACTGCTGCAAAAGTTGAAGTGGTGAGTATGAAACAGCAAGACTGTACTTCAGAAAAGGACTTCAGAAATCCATTCCTATTCAATATATGAAGAAAGAATGAAAATCTATATAGCTGAATAAATATTTCTGCAATGGGTGAATGGAGGAATCTGCACATGTCACAAACTGCTTGATAGAACTGCGCTTGTGACTGAAAACATGGAAATTGAGTGAATATATGTGATAAAAATATGATTCCACAGAATTAAGGTCAAAGGTAACACTTTGCTAATAAAGATTAAATTTCACTGAAGTGGGTGAATAATGGAAAGAATACCATGAATTATGTCAAACTGGGAGAATTCTGAGGTTTAAATAAAATTTGGGAGACAAATGAAGAATTATGTAAGGAAAAAATGGCTCAGAGTTTCTGCTTTCTTTGTTCATCAAAGGTTTCCTTTTCACAAACACTTGAAGACCATGTGTACATAGATAATATTTAAATGCAGAGAAAGAAAGAATGAGTAACAATATGACCAAGAACAAATTCTAGCATATATCTCTAGGCAAAATTTTTTCTGTTTTTATCAATGACAACCAGTCCTTTTCTATGTTTCACCTCCCAGAATTCCCAGTAAAAATCGAAACTCAAAAGAAAAGAACAGGGCTTAGCAAAATTATAAGGAAATTGTTTCTGTAATCTGCTCACTTACCAAGATTTTTGTAATTTCTCTCCTTCCTGTGCTGGGTTTGATAATCTGCCCTTCTCCAAAATGGCCAGAGTATTTGCTGAAAGAACAGTACCAAACTCCTCTTCATCAGCTCACCAGGATGTTGAGCATCAGCTGATAAAAGTGTCAGCGTTTGGGATCGTGGTGTTGCATAATAGGACTTGTAGTCAAGCATCATTTCATCAGTTTTCACAGTAAAGGTGCAAGCATTTTCCAGCCAGAAGCAGCTTGTTTAAATAAATGCTCCTTGAAAGGAGAAGTTGGGAAATCTGCAAACTTCTTGAGGCCGCACCTCGAATCCTGTGTTCAGTTTTGGGCCCCTCACTACAAGAAGGACATTGAGGTGCTGGAACTTGTCCAGAGAAGGGCGACGAAGCTGGTGAGGGGTCTGGAGCACAAGTCTTATGAGGAGCGGCTGAGGGAACTGGGGTTGTTTAGCCTGGAGAAGAGGAGGCTGAGGGGACACCTCATTGCTCTCTACAATTACCTGAAAGGGGGTTGCAGAGAGGTGGGTGTTGACCTCTTCTCCCAAGTGACTAGTGACAGGATGAGAGGAAATGGCCTCAAGTTGTGCCAGGGGAGATTCAGACTGGATATTAGGAAAAATTTCTTTACCGAGAGAGTGGTGACACACTGGAACAGGCTGACCAGGGAGGTGGTGGAGTCACCCTCCCTGGAGGTATTCAAGGAGCGTGTGGACGTGGACGTGGCATTGATGGGCATGATGGTGTGTGGTGTGGTTTTTTGTTTGGGGGGGGGGGGGGCGGTTGGGGTTTTTTTTTGTTAATGGTTGGACTTGATGATCTTACAGGTCTTTTCCAACCTTAGTGATTCTGTGATTCTGTGATTCTCCAGAGGAGGACCACACAGCCCTTACAAATTGTTCAGAAAATAAACAGAATGAAAGAAGTGACAGATATCAACATCACTTGACACCTGTGTGGATGAATACCTGTCCTTGAAGTACTGGAAGTGAGTTAGCACTAATTCTAATTAGCAGATTAAGACATTTCTCTGTCTCTCACTAGGTGTAGCATTCATCTTTGTTTAAAGTATATATGTAATCCAGTCCTGCCCCACTCAGTATGCATCAGTACTTTCCCCCCTACACCCTGCTTCCCCAGGCTATCCAGAATTAGTTGAAGACAGAGGCTGAAAAGGTATTTAGGCCAATTTGTTTTATGTGGCATGTGTTATTTAATTCATCTGATGTCTGCTCAGGGCAATGGCTGTGTTTCAGGTATCTTGATCTGTGCATGAACTAATAAATTTTTATGTATACTTAGCCTTGGTCTACTGTTACAGCAAAAATTTTTACTGTATGTGAAAAAGAAATCTTACCAAGTGCATCTACTTCTTAAATGTACATAGCCTTATTAAGGCTTTATTACCAGCTGCAAGGTATTGGCAATAATCTTGAACATTCATTAGACCTTCACGAGTAAACAGTTTTAAGACATCAGTTGATTGCTACCAATTAACAAGTTTGCAAGGATTATGATTAAAAGATTTTGAATAGGAATATTAAACTATTTGATGAGATTTATAATTACGGGGGTAAAGTAAACCTCCTACCTAAATGTTTTAGTATGAGATTTTTTTTATAAACTTGCACCCCAGTAGTAAGATTATCAAGTATTGCTTTTACTCAGAATGATGACCACACTGAGAAAATAATTAGGTCGTGTTCTGCTGTTTTGCAGTACTGTCCTCATTCATAATATGTACTAAACTTTGCACTGAATTTAAGGGGGGTGTTTTTATTTTGGGTTTTAGGGGGTTGGGTGTTTTTTTTCTCTTACCATACCTGGAATGCATACATACATTAAAGGAGCTTTTTTTGTTTATTTATTATTCACCTTCAGAGTACGGACAAGCAAAATTCATAAACAATTTACACCCAGGGAACAAAGCACAGATAGTCCACTCTCATGAGACCCCACCTGGAGTATTTCATTCAGCTCTGGGGGCCCCAACATAAGAAGGACATGGACCTGTTGGAGTGAGTCCAGAGGAGGGTTGCAAAGAGGTCTGGAGCACCTCTCCTATGAAGACAGGCTGAGAGAGTTGAGGTTGTTCAGCCTGGAGAAGAGAAGGCTCTGGGGACACCTTCTAGCAGCTTTCCAGTACCTGAAGGAGCCTCCAAGAAAGCTGGAGAGGGACTTGTTACAAGGGCATGTAGTGATAGGACAAGGGATAATCGCTTTAAGCTGAAAGAAGGTAGATTTAGATTAGATACAAGGAAGAAATTCTTCACTATGAGGATGGTGAGGCACTGGAACAGGTTTCCCAGAGCAGTTGTGGATGCCCCAACCCTGGAAGTGTTCAAGGCCAGGATGGATGGGGCTTTGAGCAATCTGGGGTAGTGGAAGGTGTCCCTGCCCATGGCATGGGTGTTGGAACTAGATGGTTTTTAAGGTTCCTTCCAACTCAAACCATTCTATGATTCTACGATTTTAGGCTAGTGTTTGCAGAACAGGTATCTCCCATAACTGATTGCCAGAATGAACAGCTAGGCCTTGATATTTTGTTGATCCTTTACTTTTAGTATGTCTTACGCTCACCTGAATATTCAATTACCATTTTAGGCATTCAGCTTCAGCCAGTATAGCTGCATTTTACTCATATCATAAATCTGAACCAAACAGAACCATTAGCTACAGAAAAATTAGGAATAAATCCTGTTCTCCCAGACAGCACATGGCCCTTTGAATAACATGAGGGTCCTTTCTTTCTCTAAAATCCTGTGCTTTACATGATATGTATATTTCATTTTCAGCAAAGAAAGAAAGCAGGAGTCTTGCACATTATAGAGGCTTCTATTATCCTCAAAGCTGATCTAATTTATCCATTATAAATGAAGTAGAAGCCTGACAGAAAAACATGACATGGTCTAATTAATATAATCACTTCCTAATAACATGGTTTTGCAAGTTCAGAGTTTACTTTCATCATCCTTTGTGCAAATAAATTTGATAGATCAAATGTTGACACGAATCAGCAGCAATGGTGACCTAAGCAAAGCCTTTTTAGCAAGTCATGATTTTCCTGCTTGAAATCTAATCTTAGAGAAAAAAGCTGCATTTTTTTTTTATTCTCTTTCAGGATGTGAGCTGAAAGTAAAATGAAACAAACATACGTAGAACTGTAGTCATCACTTTCAGCTGCCATTTTTCTCTATTTGGTGCTCTGCATTAAGTGAAAAACTTGCAAAACAGAGGAACTCCATTATTACTAATTTTAAGTATTCTTCAATAGAAAGAGTTGTACTAGAATTGCAGTAGGGTAATGTTGCAGCAGCCTTTCAAATTGCATTGGACACCAACTTTACAAGTTAGATGCATCTTGGATACCTACTCACCTTCTGAAAGTATTATGCAATATAAATACATTTCAGTAACAGGCAATTCTGAGAACATTTACTTTGTTATCCGTGTATCCCTTTGGCTGTCCAAGCTCATCATCTTTGCTCCAAAAGATCCACACAGTAATTCAAGCAGTAGCTGTCATGAAATTACACTGTAAGCAAACTAATATTAAGTTTTTTATTACAAGCAAGGAAATATATTTATTCTAGCTAAACCTTGCTTCTACTGATTATGTATTCATAAGAGTTTGGCCATGTTCCTGATAAAATTATAATACTTGCATAACAAGATTTGCATTTAGTGAACACGACCTATCTTTGAGCTGTTATTATGGTAAGGCCCAAATTACTGTACAATACACAGTGCCAGAGAGAGAAGAGGCTGGTCAGACCATGTTTTGTGAATGATGCCTCTTATTCTGAAAATCACTGCCTCCGTTTTTCACTTTTTTCCTTCTTCCAGGACTACAAATGAGTATAACAAGGCATGTGTTCGCAAACAGCTTCTTAAAATAATTTTTATTAAGAGCAGATTAACAGTGAGAGAAGGTAAGGTAACAAGACTTTCTACAATACACTCCCTTCCTATGAAACATATCTTGGAGTTTACTGCAGGTCACAGCTCTGCTTACACTCTCTGGACACATCCATTTGGAGTGCCTGTACTTTGCTGGCCTCTGTGGTAGGCCACTGTTCTTCATCATCTTCACAACCAGATACACAGTGCTATAGTCCAAAAATCTGTGAAGACAGTTCCTCGCCTACAAGAACGCATTTCTCAAATTTTGACGCTTCACACTCGTTCCTCAGTTTAGGTTTTCTATTCATTTCCTTGCCACGAGCAGTTAAATACAGATTCTCCAACTTTTCTCAAGTCTGAAATTTTGTGTATTTTCAGTCTTTCTCATGTTTTAGCTTTGTATGTTTTATACAAAGTTTTTATGAAATTATAAACTATATGTACATTCTTCTAGTCCTTGGTCTCCACAGTAATGTCAGTTTCTGCTAGAAGCTACACGTGGCACTTTTGACTCCACATATAATATATATCATAGCACAAAAAATGAGTCACTTCATTGAGAAAGGCTAAATTCAGTTGTGTCTTGGGCATTGCTCCTCTTTTTAATTATTGTCATATGAAAATGCAGTACTAAATCTTGACTGTCTTTACAGTGTGTGCGTTCATTCACAAGAGCAGACATTTGCAAAGGATTCATTAATACTTTACTTGCACGAAGAAACTACATTTCGTACAGCACTGTATGCTAATATCTAGGTTTTGCTTAACTTTGGACACCAATACATGTACCTGAGCCTTGAGCACTGAACTATGCTACTTTATACTAAGAACCTGGATGGCAATAAAAAAGTATTCCCACTAGATGTTTGTTGTGCATCTGTGGGGATGATCGCCTTAGAGACAGCCTGCAGAAAAATCAGAAGCTTCATTTATTTAAACAAACAGCAGTTTACAACACAGATTTCTAAAACCATGCTAATATTGTCATTTTTAAAATAATGAAATTCTGCTTTATCTTTATTTTTCTTTCTCAAATTAATCTTTTTTTAACCTCAGACACATATTCTGGATTTTCTGTTGTCACACAGGTCTCATCTAGACAACTTTTCTGCAATCACAACATGAAACCCTTCCCTTCATTCTGATGGACTTCACAAGTTTGATTTGGACATTTTGTTGTTTAAAAAACTCCCATCCCTCCACTTTGCTTGTCTTTCTCTCAAAAGAAGACCAAGGGAAAGACAAGAAGAATATTTTTTCACCTTGCTATACTGTGCTTCTATCCAGTAGCACCACTTGCACTGACATTGTTGTTATATGCTTAGTATTGATGGTATGTAAAGTAATAGCATTAATTTCCAGGTAACACAGGTATACATCTGTCCCTTGTTTGATTATCTAAAGCAGAAAAAGAACATCATTAGTCCTAACAAGTACGACAGAGTCCAACTAATAGGGAAGAATGATGGTTAAAAAAACTAAAAGTAAAAATTTTTAAGGAAACCACTGAAGAAATCGTAAGGTAAAAGAGCAACAATCAAAGATGCTGATACACAATCTGCCCTTTTCTTCAGCTATTCTTGAGTATGACTAGACAAGTATTAGCAGTCTACAAGGTTGTTTTGCACAGAAAACATGATCAGAGAGACAGGAAAGCAATTACTCTAGTTTCCAAGAAAGGCAAATAATTCTGTTATTTATAGAACACCTGACATTTCTGCAAGATGGGTTGCTTTTAGAATCCAATAGACTGGTGACTAGAACTACACCTGGGCACTTATAAACAAATAAATAAACAAAAAAAAACCCCAAACCCAACAACCTAGCTTTGAATGTTTTCTTTATTGTATACTGTATTCCTAGATACAAAAAAAAAATATTTAAAAAACAAACATTATGGTATTTGTATTGCCTAAGTTCCCTAAGTTTATAAGCTAATAAAATGCCCACTGCCAGCCTTTGAGCACAGAAATATTGGTCCTTAAAGCTTTTTCATTCAAGGAATAACTTGGGATTTAGACTGAGACTTTGCTATGTGCTACATAATATTTAAAAGTAAAAAACTAGAAGAAAAACTCTTTACAGAAATCATCAGTGAAATGATCACTGAAAAATAAGATATTGTATCTAAATGTCTGCAGTTTCAACTAATAAAAACAACATGCACTAAGCAGGATTTCTTGCTTCAAAATTACACCAAGTGCTCATCACTCACATGTTAGATTTCCTAATCTGCCATCTGGATATATATGTATCAATTGAGTCAGAGCACCCTACAATTCTACTTCTCAGTTGCAAGATACAATTTCTAAGAGGGAAAGGAATTTTCCCAACATTATAATTTTCAGCTGTTTATATTTTTCTAGACATTTGACTGGGTTCCAGAGAAGGGTTGCTACGGTATACATATAGTGTTAGTCAATAGGTAGATTGTAGTCATGGTGAAGTCCTTTAGCATAGAAACTGAGACCATTATGTGTTTAGATTATTCAAATGATACTGTCAGTAGCACAAGTAAAATTTGTTCTCAAACCATTTGCACAAAAAGCTGAAGGCCATACTGTTACTCAGCTTTGCATATGTAAGACAACTTCAAAATATTTGCTTTAACTCTTCTTCATTTAACATACGTTTTATCCCAGTAGAATAGTTAATGAAAGGGAAATAATGGAGAAAACTCTGTCAAATAAAGCAAGTTAGACAGTTGTTACTTACAATGACAATATTGACTGCAAGTAAGTCAGAATTGTTTGCCTGGTCAAAAGCTGGATTTCAAACCATAAAAGCTACGGTATCCTGCAATTGAATTAAGAGAAATTATGTACTCAAGCAAAATGTAATTGACGTGGATCACTTAGCAACAGAAAGTTACTGCACTTGAATTTGCAGAGAGGAAAAGGACCTTGATTCTCGACACAGAAAGGCTGCAAAGGAGCTTTACTTACTTAGAGGTCAGGAGGCATGGAGGTCCTTCATAGTTCAAGTGATTATTTTTTTTTCCCAGGTGTGCTAGTCAATTTGTCTAGAAGATGCTTTCCTCCCCCACCTCCAATAATGGAAAGAAAGCACATTGCTCTGAGAACAAAATCTACAGCCATGAAGCTTGAATACATAAGAGTGTCGAAGAGAAGAGAGGCTTAGTACTTAACATGAGCATGCTGATGCTTCATGGCATGAGAAACTACTAGTAAACACAGAATGAAAAAATGTATGTCACAGCTCTGAATATATTTTGGCACTATAAATGTGAAAATTCGGAATCTCCATATCACTAAAAGCGCAAGAAAATGTACTAATTACCTGTTCTTTAGAAGGAAAAGAATGACAACAGAAGTTTGTGAGGCTCATGAGATACCAGCTGATCACCAGGAAGCCTCTACTGATTAACAGCAAAACTTTTGAATTCTTTGAATATGCCAGCACTAAGCAAGAGAGGGCAAGCAGAGGTGGGATAGATAAATTACATATTCAAGACTATTTTTTTCTCTCTTGTTGATTATTACTAGGGAGTGGGGAGGTATTCTATTTTATTTTTACGCCTGCAGTTGTGAGGACAGCCAATTTTTAAGTCCTGTGCCAGCAATCAGTTACCTGTTGATTGTATTGTAACAGTCTGTTGTAACTGCAGTATTAGTGAGTTTGCCTTACTTCTGAAGGTATTTGATATCCCTGACGGGTTATCAATGATAATCCATCAACATTGAATTTTGGAGCCATTTGTAATTCAGCCTCTATGTCTAGGTTTCTGGATCCAGGAAGGGTTCTTCTCCCCTTTGAAGCTGCAGGTATGTTAAAGACAAATGGAAGTTTGGGAAAAGGGTAGCAATCAGTCACAGCTAGCAACCAAATGGAAAGAGGGCTGTGAAATATCAAGTGACAATGAAGTCTTTCACCTGATTAGAGGCTTCTCTAACATACAAGATTTATCAGTCATTAGAAGTTAAGTCAGAAGAGAATGTGTGCCCTAACTCATACTAATAGCAACTTTTTCTTTAGATTCTTTTCCTTGTCTTCATACTGTAGGGACGTGGCTTGCTTCCTGATAAGGGAACCTGGATACGCAGACTTCAAGGTCAAGGCAATTTTCTTCCCCAGTCTGTTTACTGTGGTCTTTTTAGGCCCAGCCAGCAGTGAGGCAGAGCATGTATTCCCAACAGCACAAGCAAAATGCAGCCAGCCATTCGCAAAGTGAGCAGTGCCTTTGATGGCACCCATGTAAGCACCAACAGCTCTTATAGACATGGACAACACAGCCCAGTCCTGTTCCCCCTCTTCAGCTGATCAGTTTACTAGTGGACACACACATCTTCACTCTTCATTTGCAGTCACTCGTACATTTGCAGGTCCCAAGAACAGACCCATAGGTTGACCCAGAATCTCTGGCCAAACCCATGGCCCTGTTTAACCTTGGTCTCAGGTCTAACCAGGTCTAACCTTGGGTCTTTCAAGGTTCTGGTTTCCTCCCACTTGCCAGCTAGTCCAGCTTGAAGTGTGCTAGTGAGGCACCTCCACACAGACAGCAAGGTCACACAGAAAAAGAGTTAGGAATAGAGTTTAAGAAGGTGGAACAGACTACAGTGATCAGGCTGGAGCACTATAGTCCATTAGGATAATTGGAAGCACATCCGTATTCTAACATGCATTCTTTTGCTAGCCAATATTCTTCAAAACATTAAGAAAAGAAGAACAGTGTTGTACCTATCACACACCCTGATTCAATGACTGAAAGAGGATTAGACTCACACTTTGACCTCGAATATCAGGGGATGGAACAGACTTATTTTATCAGTAAATTTCTCTTGTAGAACACTGAAGAAAAACTATGCTATAAAAAAATCCTTTGTTTTGCAAATCACCCCAACATGGCTGCAAACTGGAAATCTTTATGCTAAAAAAATATATAGGCAGCTATCAGAAGGGAGTAGCAGGAGGGGGTTGCTCAGTAAAGGGAGGTGAGCTGGCAGCTGGGGGTGACAGCAACCCCAGCAGGACAGCACCCTCATTGGCAAGGGCACAGATTCATTGTACCCTGAGGATGGTAATGAAGTTCAGCTGAAGATCAGTGATCTCCAGAGAAGTCCATGGTGATGAGGCAGGTCTAAGGCCAGCCAGGAAGCCCAGGTGCAGCAAGACACATGGCCAGGCACAGGCACAGCTGCAGCATTGCTCAGGCAGATCCCAGTAGTGAGAGCCTGACCTTAAAAGCATCACCCAAGTGAAGGGGACAAGTACCTATCAAAGCTTTGAAAACCTCTTCCTCAGACAGCTCACTAACTCAAGGCCATACAGATGCTATATCAAACTTGGTCTGGGGACCAGGCAGCCAAAACACCAGGATGCAGAAGAAGAGGGTGTTCACTGCCCTGACAAGTACGGTCAAGAATAAGGTAGTGCCATTATATTCCCCATTGCCTCTCTATTAAGCTAAACAAACCATGGCAATAGTTTAAAAACTATACTAGATTATTCATTTAAAATGTCTTCTTCATGCTCTTCATCTTTTATAAACTACTTTTGCTATAGAGAGGAAGTGAGGACAAAGCCTTTCCATCACCCTGGTCTTTCGCCAGGACCCCTAGACTATCTGTTGAGCAACACCTGCTGTATCCAGCTCAGATTCGACAGGACATGGTATTTCCTAATCATTCCGGTGACTGTTTCCCTAACAGAAACAAGAAACATAATAGCTTGACTGGCTTCAGCTGACCACAAATGTTCTTTGCAGCACTTCAAGACACTAGAAAGGGAGACCAGCAGCTGTGGTTTCTCAGTTGTTCCTTAGACCAGCACTACTAATAGTCGACATTAGCATGCAGTTAACATAAAAACAAATGATCTTTATTATAGTAAAGATCACTCCCTAGAGCTCATACATATCGCAAGATAGTAAGATGACAAAAAACTTGCTTTCAGAACTGAATATGCTGCTTCTGCCATTGGAATCAGTATTAATGTTGTCCCTTGACCACCGATTCAGTCAACCTAAGATCCTCAAGCAGTAGTTTCCACTGTCTTTTTTATTATGCTCACAGCAGAAATGTTCCAGAGTGGTCCAGGCAATCTGTTCACTCATATTGCTTGCAGCTCTATGACCTTTTCATAGCAACTACTTAGGCTGTTATGCTTAAAAATTTTGACATCATTGGACTGCATCCTTAGCTTTCCCTCCAACATTCAAATGGCACCTAATGATTTTCATGGGTTCACAGCAAAGTTGTTATACAGCTGAAATCAACCATCAAGGAGTTAATTTAATTCAGTCTTTACAGTCTGACTAAACACCATATTTTTTCCGGGTTTTAAATTTGTGCCATAGTAGAAACCTCAATGACACTTAAGCTTTATAAGCACTACTCATGATGAACAGAAATAGGATGTAAATATTGTCTCTAAATGCACCTAGAATTCAAGCTACTCAGTCAAAGGACAAAAAAACACCCAGCCAAGAATGAATGTAATGTAGAAATTGTCATACTGCTAACCATCAGAGCAATCAGGTACCAGAACAGACTTCCAGGGGAAGCGGCAATAGCAAAATACCCCATTGTTTTTGAGAAGGAGATCAATGAATTTATGAAAACAAACATATAAAACATAGTGACTACATAATAAGGACTGGACTTAATGGACAGGTGAAATTTTTGAGTCCTGTCTGACTAAAATATCAAACAATATTACCCTGAATTTCTGATGATTGTACTGGAAGACTGAGTCTTAAGAAAATGCCAGGCAAGGAGTGGGGGGGATTGTCCTCTAAACGTTTCTTCTAAGTGGCTAATGTTGATGCTTCCTCCTGCATACATTGGAATATTTCTAACAAACAGTCTCATTTTTAATTTTCTAAAGTATTAAAGAAATGGTTGAAAGTTGTAGCTCAATGTGAGAGCTACTGTGAATTACCCTTCACTTTAATACTATGAAAAAGACATGTTACTACACCACTACCGGCTTTAAAGTATGACAGCATCTCTGAAATAATGAAAATTTCAGGCCAGTTTCCTAACCCAGGCAGTACATGATAACATTACTCCAAATCACCAATTGCTCAAGTGAGATAACCAATGGGTACGTTCTGATCTATTTCCATAAATATATACAGTTTTACAAAACCTATATAAACAGTTCATTTCCACTTAGATATAACACCGTGATTTATCTTCCGATTTCAGTTTCTCCACTGAACTGTCTGTTCCTTTTTCCAAAAATAGATTATGAAATTCAGAAATTATACTCCTAAACAATGCAGTATTTTCCCCCTTAAGAAATAAATATAGCTTTGCAGGTTCCATGGTAGTTTATTAAACTTCCAAAATCTTTAGTGTTTGCCTGCAGCTGGCAACAATTTTAAACACTATCAATTTGTCAAACTGTTTAACGTAGCCCATAAATATAGGAAGTCGTGGAAGTAGAATAGAACAGATCAAAGTAAGAAGAAACAGTTCACACAAAAGTAGTAAAGTTTGTAACTTAACATAGGATTAAAACAAAAAAAAATGTAATAGGGCTACTTATCATTAAGGCGTTGGAGCACAACTTCAAAATTTCAATTTGGGATCCTTTACCTCACCATCTGAGTTAAGAATAGAAACCAAAACCATGGAGAAGGTCCTTTGCTACTCTGGTGAAGGGATAGCAAAGCAATCAAAACCTAGATATTTAAAAAAATAATAATATCTAAAAAATCAAAATAAGCCAGAACCTAAGTAGAGTTTGAGCAAAAACTAAGATTTTGCAGCTTTAATTAGGGAGGGTCCTTGTTCACATTACAGACATTCATGTCAAGCCCCTCTGAAAAAGCACTATATTTGCCAGATAAGTTTCCCACTGCTCAGCTAGCACGAGGCTTATGGAAGCAATAGGCTTCTGGAAGTTCATTATGTTGTCCATGGTGAAATGCTAACATCAGACAGCCATATGTTGCAATAAAAAGTTTGAGACCCAACAAGCGCTGAACAAAACAGTGGGGACACAGAGCTATAGCACAGCATGTGTGTCATCAGATTCTGAGACGTCTTGCACCTGCAATCTTGAAAAACAGTACAGGGCAGAATAATTACATCATTGAGCTAATCGTGTTATGCCAGACAGCTATAAAGGAGCCCCTCCTTTCCTTCCCGAAATGTCTTCTTCCCTCCCTTCCCTTGGGAAAATTTAACATTATCTTTTACATAAAACTCCAACTGTTTTATGCAATATACAGCAACAAAACAAGTTTCTCCTCTCATCAGAATATATGGGCTTCAGCCAGTATCTAGCAAAGAGAAGATGAAAACTCTCTTGCTTACTAAAGTATCTGCATTTACTGGAGCAGAACCAGCCACAAGGCAAAGTTTATAACCTATCCACAAGAAGAAAGCCGCATTTATAGCAAACCCAACTGCTCTTTATTAGTGGTATTACCTCTATCTAGCCCTAGTTTAATCACAGGGGTTCACAAAAGTTGCTCTTAAAAACAGACCATTAACACTTGACACAAACTATGAGGCTTATTTTTTTCAGAACATTTCCCAGAAGACACCAGCCAAAGACCCATTCATAATCTTCCTTTTAAATTACAATGCCATATCAGTCCATTTGGCAAGCAATTAAGTCTAACACTTGATCAAAGTAAAAGAAAACACAATCTTGCTTCCTTTAGCTTAATTATTGAGAAAGCATTTAAGTAAACAAACACATATTTTAATTGCTTACAAAACAAGGAGAAAGAGACAAAAACCTCTGTGATTTGTAGTTCACTAGAAGCTGATGTTTGACAAGGATTTTTAAGGTTTCTTTTTCCGGAGTAACATTGCATTTTTGCTTGGATAATGTATTGTTTGCCAAGAAATAACCTAGATCTTTGGCAAAATGGGGAAGTTAGAATAAGTGTTGAGATTGTTTAATAAAACAAAAATTTAATATCTAATGTCAAGCTTTAGCAAGTCTTTTTGTAATCAACTAAGAAAAAAAAAAGTCATGTTATGACTCTCTACTGAGGTTTTGTAAAGTTCTTTTCCTAAGCTGATGTAGAAGTCATTGATTTTTGATTTAGGATAAAAACAGCATGTGTTCACTTACGTAATCCGCATAGGCATCAAGGTCTGCCTATGGGATTTGATGTAATGATGTTCCCAGAATCATCATGTGTAACAACAAGGCTTTGGGAAAGTTTGAGCATTCAATTCCATACCCAAACCCCTTAAACATCAAAATTACTTTCTAGATGTATTAGGATCTCTACCTGTTAAGGCAGAGTTTAACACATGGCAAAAGCTATACATATATAGGAGATAATCACTGCTCTGAGAGCAGAGACAATCAATTTAACATAGATGTTATAAAAGGACCATTGGGACAGCAGCAGACAGAATAATACACTGTGATCTAATGTCAGCAGCATAATACATGTGAATTTATATTTGTGCACATGGCAGAAAAGTTCATTACAATCTCTAAGCTTCTGCTTCATGTATTAAGATACTGATTCGAGTTCCTTTCCGCAACAGGTTTCAATGGGTGATCATCAGGTAATTTCATTCTCTCTGAAGTGCTGTATTTGTATCTATTATCCTTTTCTGTCAATAAGTAGGACAAAATTAGTTTATTTTTTAACTTTTAGTCTCTAAATATGGTTTATTAAAATTCACAAATTTTTTGTATTATTCTGTATTTTCAATCGTTTGGGTTTTTTTTCCTTGCAGAATATTAGCCTCATCAGTTTGAATTTTCTATGCTGTAAAATGAGATTTTGCATGAGAAGCAAGGCAGGCAAGACACAGTAACCGCTACTAAAAGGATATTTTTCCATTTTGAAAACAAAACTCAAGTGATTTTGATTTAGCTGGAGAAGAAAATCCATCTTTTAGTTTATATGAAATGAAATTACTACTACTATTCTGCTTAGTACTCTGATTAACTTCAGGACATGTAACTTTTTTAATTTCACTGTTTAGGAAAATTCTTCATGTATCAACCCAGATCACTGAATTGATTGATCAATATTAAATTAACAACTTCTGAGGACTGCAATACCAAAAGATTAAGAAAAAATAAACATAATTTGTGGATTAATCAAAGGTAATTTATGCTGAAAGTTATTGTTGTCAACAAATGTCAAGAGAAAGGCTCTACATAGAGATGCTGTTTCACAGTACCACCAAACCAATCTAGCAGGCAGCTGCTGTGTGAAGTGGTGGTCCTGCCCCCTCACTGTCCCAGTCCTAGACCCCCACCAGGAACTCATCCCATTTTCTTCATACTTGCAAAGTATGGGTTGACTGTATGGCAAGCTAATCCTGGAAGATAAACAATGGAGAACTAATCCTACAAAAAAGAAACACTTTTCTTCCCTTTAGCGTCTTGCACCAGCTAGTACTTGACAAGCACTAGTGCTGACATAAGAGGCAGAGCAGGAACACACAATTCCCGAAGAGGGAGGATGGTGGAAGCAGGACTGTTCCTGTGAATGAAGACTAACCAATAAATCATGTTAATTAGATTATGCACCTTCACTAGAAGAAAAAGTTTTGATAGGTTTCTTATACAGGGCTGTAAAAAATTCCACCTGTAACTATCAAAATCTGCAGTGCTGCTACATTGCATAATTTCCCATGGAAAAAAAATTAACTGTCTCTTCTTGAGAAAATAATGGTTACATTCTACAGATTGCCTTTGTAACTATTGGGAAGATTGTTCCAGGTGACCAAATACAGATTTTCAGCCTGGTGACAGAGGCTGAAGCTGACACCCGTTGCTCTGACTGATGCAGAGCTTCAAGATCTAGGGCAAAACACCATTAATATATCTAAAAAGAGAATAGCAGACTCCAGGTAAACTACTTTTCTTTAAGGAATAAACAAACCAAGAATAAATATTTTTATTGTTTTCAGGAAAGAACTGACACAAAGAATGTCAGAAACCAAGTTTTATGCAGCAGGCTGTTTTTATTAGAACATGATGGAGAGGTTTACTGAAAAAAAATGTGGAATTACAATGAGGAACATCTTAGCCCATAACCTTTTCTTGACATTCTCTTTGCTCTTAATCACCCATAAGTTCACTTAATATAAGAACGATGTTTTCTTAAATATCATCCTGCATATTCGGGGGGGGTAAAAAAAAGAGAGAATGTACATTCTTAAGCGTACTCAAATAGGCACACTGGCATTTGCACAGAATGTCAGATGTTGGGAGAAATCAAACACCGCATTTCATCTCTAGCCGTCAGCCTTGCAAGGTACTGTTACTGCTGCAAAGATATTTCTAGGAAGAATACAATTCAAAAAGAAGGGAAAGAGTGAAATAATCGTAAAATATGAGAAGACTGTGTAATAATTAGATATTGCTTAGGGTAAACAGTCTTGCCTCTGACTTTAGCATGGCGTGTAAAAGGCATAGGGCATGCATCGACTGCTGCAGGCACAGTTACGCTGGTGCAGAGTGCTGGGCAACAAAGTCAGCCACTGCTTATCTCACATCCATCCATGCACAATAGGTGCTGATGGAGATTCTCTTGGCAGAGGGTGTTTATCATCATGTTTGTTGTACTTGAGCATCAGTCAGATCATTAAAGTGACTGGCTACATTTAAGCTGCAGCAGTAGGGGAGGTTTGTGTTCAACCACTGAGACAGAATAGTAAATGAGCAAAGGAAGAGAAACAAGGATCTGGCTTGCACAGATTACTACAGCACAGGTAGTCTGTCAGACAGTGGATGATTTGCCTTATTAAGTATGCATTAAAGCATGCAGGCGGACTTCATCGAAGGAAACTCAGCTTGACAGACAGACAATCTCTACACAGTACCTGAAAAAAATGCCACCTAAATCCCACATACAGCAGAGAACTTAGAATAAAAAACTGTCGCTTATATGCAGCTTCCTGTATTAGTGATCTCTATGCCAGGCAGTCCACAGCCATTTATATGTTTACAGAATAAAAGATGGTGTAGTGCTTTTGTATGCTATAAACAATTATGTGTAATAGTAAAGCAATAGAAGATAATGGGGCAATTTAAAGGATAGCGGGTTTTTTTTTTCTTTCCTTCTTTAATCGTGAGAGTATATACAGGAAATAGCTCACCTGTTTGAAACTGCCAATTAAATTACTCTAAACTTAAATAGTTAATGGGTTTCTTTTATTCTTCTTTCAATAATTTGGAAGTTTCATATTGAACTTCGAAAGATGGTTGCCAAGGAAATGTTTTAAAGCCAACGTTTATGGATACATTAATACAAGTTAGTAACAATATCTTAACTACTACTGACACAGATAACCAGAGGCAAGGAAGCCAACTTCTTTCTATTCATCCAATATTGAAATTTAAATATTCAATATTGATACTTGACTACCTTTCACAAGGAACAACTGTTCTTCTCTTAAGCCCCAGCAGCTTTGCCTCAGACCTATACCAGGCACCCCAGTTCTAGCTCCTGACTCCTCAGGAAATTATAGCTTAATATAAATGAACTGAAAAGCTGAAAAGAAAACTTCAGCTATCTAAGACCATTTCTCTTGCAGACCCCTACAGCTATTATTCCATATGGTTGCTTGTTGCAGAGTTTGAAGTGTATTTTCTTTTGCCATTATGAGACGTGCATGCACTAAAATAGTTGCTGAAACTGTTCTCAGTGCCTCAGCTAATTTTTGCATTAAAATTTGCTGTTCAGTTCTATAAATAGCTAGTTCACTGGATTCAAAGAACCTGCATTTCCTGTGCAATAACCTAAAGGATTCAGGGTCAGAAAAAAACCCCACCCCACCCCCCACCCCCCCCCAAAAAAAAAAATCTTAAACTATCTAAAAAAACCTAATATTCAGTACCAGTAATTTAACTACAAGACTTAGAAAAGTTGCAGAAAGTGGTATCCTGCCATAAGAATACTTAATTGTATCTTCAAAACATTTAAAATGCCATCTGTCTCATACAGAAATGGTTTCTTTGTTGTTTCTTCTATTTTTCCCAACCTTTATGTTGGTGGAGAGGGGTAGCAGAGGCTGGAACGGCTTTTTTGATTAATTTTATACCACTATGTCTTAGGGCATTCCCTGATCTATTGAGTTCCTTCCTTTTATGATTTTAGCTTTGTTCTTGCAAATCATTCAGGCACTTTCCACCGGTAGAACAGTAACCTTTAGCTTTTATAGAGTAATGCTGTACAGAATCAAAGTACAGGCAGCAGTCAAACACTGCATTGACATTTAGGAAGCAGATGACGCCATTAAGGAGCAAAGCGCCTCACAGCAGGAGTAACACTGCTGAAGTATCTCTGGAAAGTTACCTTCCAGATATTTTAAACTAAACGGATAATCCTGCCCAAGGGCATGGTTACCTGGACTGTGGTTACAGCAGATCTGTGTTAAATGTTTATCTCCCTAGCTATCTCTCCACAACACACTGGTGATTGCTGCTCCATCATGTCAGTTTTACCATTCACTTGACAGAAGTCTCTGTTTGGGTTTTTTTCTTAAAATCAGTTTATTTCACAGAAATGAGACTGAGAATGGATAGACAAATGTTCAAGCCAGGAAAAAAAATACTGAAAGGATATTGTCTCCAGTGTAGTGCAGAGAAAGATATGAGGACATGGGAAAGGAAAGAAACTGGGACTAGAAATTACTTTAACTGTGTCTGTCTTTCTTAGGCAGAATAATTCATGTAAGCAAGGAACTAACCTTCTAAATCTCTCCCATGCAATTTTACTGAATATTCCTCACATTTCAGGGAAACTTCTGTGTAATGCGTAATCCCTTACACTTTCCTAAAAAAAAATATTTGCAAATGTCAGTGTTTTCACAATATACAAAAATATAAATATTATAATGTTATTGGCTGTGGTTCATCTCCCTAAGTGGTTGAAGAACTACAGCACTATTACTGAACAACAATTTCCTGTGAAAATACACCCTTCCACTGCCAGTAGAAGGAACATATCCATCTCCATTTCACAAGCTGTATCTTGACATGCCAGTGGCTTTTGCAACAGTAAGAGAGGAAGTCCTTAGTGAGAGAACCAAAATTAAACAATTAGTTGTCTCCTAAACTACCAGTATATATGTTACAATAGTATTGCACAAGAGCCCACAAAACAAACAAAAAAAACCTACTCGTGTCAAAATATGTGAAAATGGCATCTACACAATCTCCTGGTATCAGAGTGCCACGTCTGGTATTCCACCGCTTTTGAATACCAGGACACTTCTTTGCTGAATTTTATATTAAGAACAGTCTTCCAGTTCAGTCTAAGCAGAGAGGCAAAGGGTTTCATGTACAAGCTTCCTTGGGAACTCTTAGAATAAAGTTCATGTAAAGATTAGCAGTCCGCTATTTGGTCCTGGGCAATTAAAGAACTCTTGTCAAAATCTGTGTTCATTCAAAAGCTCATTAGATATGAAGCTATCTTGCAATATTTATGTTACTGCAAGGCTCTTAGTCAAGTGCAAAAAAACAGTTAAAAACACGTCTGGTAGAATGATAAATTGTTAGTCTGCAGTGGAGGAACAAAAATTGAGAATGGCTAAGCATCTTTAAGGAACATCTTTCCATTATCTGCAAGTTTCTGCATGTATGTACATGTGAAGGAAACCTGGGAAGATTTGCAATTGCATTTGCAAATTGGTTGTCTACCTTTTTCTTTTTTTTTTTAAGAGACTTTGGTGAAAGGTGGCAAAAGAGCAGACACTGAATAAGGAATCTTATCTAACAAGCAGCAGTATGTGACTTCACCTCAAAGACTGAAGAATTTAACAGAAACCTGTCTCTAGCAAAACCTTGTTTGACATCAAATATAGAAAATGGACTCATCTCCAGTCAGATACATGTGCAAAGCTTTTGAGTTTTACAAATGACTAACATTGTTAGAAATAAAACACATCTTTTTTTAGGAAAAAGGGGAAAAAAAGGTTTTCAAGTGAGCCATTCAAGATACACTGTGGTATGAGATTATCCAGAAACATTATATTTTTCTGATGTACCTTTGAAATGCTTGGGAAATTAAAATCTCAAATGGGGCAGGTATCCTTTTACTACTTTTGTATTAGGCAGTTCTTTCACACACTTTTTGGAGGCTTACCTTAGAGCTTTCACTCACAAAAATAATAGGCCTCTCCCTACACACACAAAATCACCTTCCTAAAAGTAACACACAGGATATCACAGACTGCATCCAACTCAGAAGACAGAAAGTCTTCACCTATGCTGTAAAAAATCACCCTAAGTGCCATTAGAATACAGCTAAAAAGTTAGCTTCCATCACCCTAAAAGGAACAACCACAGACATAAACCACAAGGTTTCTGGAGTCAACAAATGCTTCTTGCTGCAACCTCCAGCTGCATAATTAGTGCATGGAAATAGTACAGCTCTTCTTTTGCACAGTTCTTCAATAACTGTCTACATCATCATCTATTTCTCCTAACTCTTCCACCCACTGCCACATCAACACTTCATAGAGTAAGTGCAGGCATCTCCCTTTGGATTAAGAGGATCAGAGTATTGTCTCTCTACTTCTTCGCCTGCCACTCTGCCTTGACTCTTTCCTGCCTTGTGAAAGAAGGCTCCCACCTTTCAAGGGGGTGGATCATTCATGTAACATCAAGTTGAAGTTTGTATTCACTGCTTCCCAGCAAGACAGTAACCAAAATTAAAGCCATATACATGCATCACCTACAAAGGGCATGATTTCTCAAGGATGATGAGTGCCTAAACCTCTGCATGAAAGAGATTCAATAGTATTTAAAATTATCTCATCTTAAAAAAAATCCAAATCACCTTCCAAGATATTCTGATCCTTTTTGTAGAAGGTAAGCAAAGGAGTGTTACTGCATAAGATATGACAGCTGTGATTGTGCCTTGTGAAATATGAAAAATGGCATTCAGCCTTCCCTAGCTGTTAATAGATTAAAAAGCAGCATTTCACATCAAAATGGTTAATTTCAGTGACCTTTCCACATTTAGAAAGAAAGATGAAAAAGCCTACATGAATTACTCTTGCAGGCAACTGACAAAATCAGGGTGCTCATTTTATGAAACTTCAGTGGCTTTCTTAACATGCAATCCCATCAGTAAGGACATGAAACTCAGGACATTTGCTGCAATCTCAAGAATGAAATGACAGTAACTGTAGAGAGAATATCTGGTTTTATACCTTATTAAGGTCCAAATCTAGAGCTGACGCAGTGCAGTAAGCTCTTGACAAGACACAAAATTGCAAGGCTGCACCAGCCAAGGATCCATACCTGTTTGCTTCATTTTTCTAGGGATGACTGCTGTCATCAGTAGATCACTTTGTTCTCTATCAAACTGAGTGGCAGTGAAATGCCTGGTTCCATTTGTGGAAGGTGGGCACACTGGGAATACCAGTAAGTCAAGCTGAGAACATATTAGCTGGTACAAAGATGACAAAGAATTCTGGAAAAAAACAGATAAAAAATATTTTTATATCACTATTTTAGTTTTAATAGCTACTGCATATCAGCAATGGAGACAATTCCAGGTTATTGCTGGATTGCACTAGGTAACAAGACAAATTCATTACTTAAATACACCCTTGGAAATAAATGAAATAGAACCCAAACTGATGATGTGTCCCACTCCTTCATTAAAAATAAAACAAAAAATGAAAAAAGCACATTGCACACTTGTGCATCTCAGCCATGAAATCATCTTAACAATTACCAGGTGTAAAATGCAGAACTATCATCAAAGCAGGGAAAAGCCTAAGACTGGAAAACAGTTTCTCACACATATGCACATATATATCTATATACATAAGCACACTGTAACTTTGTTTTGACTAATGTAAAAAAAATGTGTCATTCATTACAGTGCAAGAACTACTGTGAATGAGAGTTTCAGCACCATTAGTAAATCAACAGGTCATACACTCTACATCGGAGAGGGTTTGTCCAGTACAAATTTCAGCTGCGATTGTTGCTAACCTGTAAAAGTCCATACATTCCCCCAGTTCAGGATCAAAAACTGTGACTAAGCTCCCCAAGAAAGACAAGCATGTCTGTAAAAGCAATGTACAACCACTCTGTAGTAGAAACCTAGAAGTCATTCAGAGCAGCCTCACAGAAAGAGATCTGGGGGTCTGGGTTGATGGCAAGTTGAATATGAGTCAACAGCGTGCCCTGGCAGCCAAAAGGGCCAACCGTGTCCTAGGGTGCATCAAGCACAGCATAGCTAGACAGTCAAGGGAGGTGAGTGTCCCACTCTACACTGCACTGGTGTGGCCCCACCTTGAGTACTGTGTGCTGTTTTGGGTGCTTCAATATAAGAAGGACATCAAATTATTAGAGTGTGTCCAGAGGAGGACGACCAAGATAGTGAAAGGCCTCAAGGGCAAGCTTTATGAGGAGCATCTGAGGTCACTTGGTTTGTTCAGCTTGGAGAAGAGAAGGCTGAGGGGTGACCTCATCGCAGTCTACAACTTCCTGAAGGGGGGCAGCAGAAGGGGAGGTACTGATCTCTCTCTGGTGACCAGCGATAGGACACGAGAAAATGGTGTGAAGCTGCATCAGGGGAAGTTCAGACTGGACATTAGAGAAAGGTTCTTCATTGAGAGGGTGGTTGGTCACTGGAACAGGTTCCCCAGGGAAGTGGCCACGGCACCAAGCCTGTCAGAGTTCAGTGAGCATCTGGATGATGCTCTTAGTCATATGGTTCAGTTTTAGGTAGTCCTGTGAGAAGCAGAGAGTTGGACTTGATGATCCTTATGGCTCCCTTCCAACTTGAGATATTCTATGATTCTAATTAATAAATAATTCAAATTAATTTAAGAAAAGGACAGATATTGTCTTGCAACTTAATATTAAGCCTTTGTGATTGATAAGGAACTGGCTCAGATGAATTGGTGTGAAATTGTTTTCATCTTGATCTATCCTTCTAAATTTAGATGTCTTCAGGGTTAGGATCCCCCTCTATTCTATCGAGAAAGTGGCACTTTCAGAGTGATCCATTCTGTCCTAAAACAAGTGAAATGAATCTTCATCTAGAGGTGTGTTTCTCACTAGCAACCAGTGGAGTCTAGATGACTCTCTGATATTAGCAAATTAATTTTACTAAACTAAAAGTAGGTAAAATTAATCACACCTAAATGACAACTGGAAGCTGTGATAGTTTAGGACAGGACAGGAAAAGTTATCAGTTCATGCAAAACAGGCTGGCTCTCCACATCACAGAAAAAAATGTCTTCAAGGGACATTGAAGAAGCATTAGATGAAGCATTTCAAAGAAAGAGCAGTGGAACCAAAGTACCCTAAGAGTGTGTTTACTTTATCACTCCAGACCAGTTCAGGATTGTGCTTTTGAAACAAATCTTCTGACTGTCCCCACTTGCTGTGTTTGGTTCACACTGTGGAGCAGTCTCTAAGCGCAGGAGCAGCATTTCCTTCAGATGAATTTGAACTGGAAGATGCAGTCGAATCTCGCATGTACATTCAGTCCCTGGGACCAGCCTAAAGTTAGTCCAAAGTAAGTCCCCTTAGTGCATATAGTGTGGGTTTCCAGTCCTCAGCTCCAGTTGTTTTGCTTTATAAATCTAGTCCTATAAAGATGCATTAATGTTAATTAATGGCTTTCAATCAGCCTGAATGAAGGTACAAAAAAGTTCACACTGTTGCTCTCTCTGTATAGTACACTTACGTGTAAGGCAAAAGACGCTCTATCACTCCCCTTCTTCAGCTGGACAGGGGAGAGAAAATATAACAAAAGGCTCACAGGTCAAGATAAGGACAAGGAGAGATCACTCACCATTACCATCACGGGCAAAACAGGCTCGACTTTGGGAAATTAGTTCAATTTATTACCAATTAAAATCAGAGTAGGATAATGAGAAATAAAACCAAATCTTAAAAACACCTTCCCCCCACCCCTCCCTTCTACCCTGGCTCAACTTCAGTCCCAATTTTCTCTGCCTCCTCCCCCTGAGTGGCACAGAGGGATGGGGAACAGGGGTTGCGGGCAGTTCATCACACATTGTTTCTGCCGCTCCTTCCTCCTCACACTCTTCCCCTGCTCCAATGTGAGGTCCCTCCCATGGGACGCATTCCTCCATGAAATTCTCCAGTGTGAGTCCTTCCCATGGGCTGCAGTTCTTCACAAACTGCTCCAGCGTGGGTCCTTTCCACAGGGTGCATTCAGGAACAGACTGCTCCAGCGTGGGTCCCCCACGGGGTCACAAAACGTGCCAGCAAACCTGCTCCAGTGTGGGCTCCTCTCTCCATGGGTCCACAGGTCCTGCCACGAGCCTGCTCCAGCGTGGGCTTCCCATGTGGTCACAGCCTCCTTCAGGCATCCACCTGCTCCAGCATGGGGTCCTCCATGGGCTGCAGGTGGATATCTGCTCCACCGTGGACCTCCCTGGGCTGCCAGGGGACAGCCTGCCTCACCATGGTCTTCACCACAGGCTGCAGGGGTATCTCTGCTCTGGCACCTGGAGCACCTCCTCCCCCTCCTTCTTCACTGACCTTGGTGTCTGCAGAGTTGGTTCTCTCATGTATGGTCACTCCTCTCTTTGGCTGCAACTGCAGTTGCGCTGGGTTTTTTTCCCCCTTCTTTAATATGTTATCCCAGAGGCGCTACCACCATCACTGATGTTCTCAGCCCTGGCCAGTGGCAGGTCCGTCTAGGAGCCAGCTGGCATTGGCTCTGTCGGACATAGGGGAAGCTTCTAGCAGCTTCTCACAGAAGCCACTCCTGTAGCCCACCCTCCTACCAAAACCTTGCCATGCAAACCCAGTACAGGAGCAGGTGGATGCCTGCTTATATTTACTTAATATTTAATACCAGCGTATAATATATTCCTCAAGTAACACTGTGAAGGTTTCGAAAATATATTCATTATTCATATTTCTGAAAAAAATAAAAATTATTAGATGAAATGAATTATACACACATTTTAAAGTGACTGTTAGAAACCACGTATTCAGAAACAGACTGTGCTTTGCTACATATTTGCCCAAGTACATGAGTGTTGATTTACTACATATTAATGTATGCCTCAGTTAACATTTGGTATTTGGAAACAGTTTATAGTTAAAACTGGGAAAAGAGGGAAATCACTGAATTTTCCATCTATATAAAAATCAAACCTGTAATGTGGTTTTGTTCCGACCCAAGCCTACTCTTCTAAAACACTTCAAAGTGTTAATCTTGGAAACACTGAAACTCTACATATCAGGGAGATGGGCATAATTTTTCTTTTCCTCACAGCTTCTTATCCAAACTGCTATGATTTTTTACATTTCACATTGTCCATAACTCCAGTGATGAAATTATCAGTAAAGTTCAGTTATGAAAAGCTATGAACAGGGCAGAACATCATATTAACTGGAATGGTTTTATAGCCCCTACTGCTGGGTAGCCCACTCAGAAAGCTCTCCTGAAGCTGGAAGTTTCCAGCCTTTGAGTTTGGTGGCTATCATTCATCCAACCCAAACACAGTAAATGTGTCAAGGACCCATTGACACACTTGGACCATCAGCCCTAGAAATCTTTCCCAGCACTTCCACCACTTTCCCAACACCATTTTGTGAATCTGGGGTAATAGGAAGGATGCTTCTGCCCTGTTATTTATCATCCATCTTTTCTGACATTTATGTTTTATCAGCAAATTCCTAACCAGGAACTGCTTTTCAATTTTTCAAACTGCTGTTTGAATTTTAATACCATCCCTTTGAGGAAGTTGTGGTTAATACTAAAGATGTTCATTTGTTTCATTAATGTTTACTTTAGATTATTTCCAGAGAAGCAAAGATTGGTTCTGGACAAAAATCTTTTAAATACAAAACAGCCTTGATGAACTTTCTGGTGATCTCTGCTCCAAAAAAGATAAGAATATTTAAAGTTCCTTGGTTAAGCTAAGACACATCCAAGACTTGCTGGCATCTACTTGTCCAACAACAAAACAACTTGCATAGGCCTTGATATTTGGTGTCTCTACTCCATGAAAGCAACATTTGTTTTATTTCTTATGGAAGAGAAAGTGATTTCAGTGAAAAACAAAACTACATGCAACTAATAATAACCATAGCTTATGGATGTCTTCTTCACAAAATCACTGGAAAAATATTTTGCCTAAACTATAGTGTAGAACACTGTCATCTAATCATCTTTGTGTCCCCATCTAGCGCTAGATACACAGGCTTAGAAGTCTGTTACTGCTCAAAGTTAATGATTGCATTGTTCAGTACAAGAGCTAAAGCCTACTTTTTTATATCTTGAAATCTCACATTCATACTCTGCAATGACACAAGTAGAACAATTATAACGAATTTCAGAATGAGTTAAAATCTCACAATTAAATGGACCTGCAAAACTTGCTGTAGTCTAAGTAGGGAGAGGTTCTGAGTTTTATCTATTAGGAGTTAAACATCTTTTAATCAGTTTCAATCAGCTAGCAATATGTTTTGCAATTATAGTTCCAGTCTTAGAAAATAGCTGCTCAGAGTAAAGGAATGAGAAAGAGCTATCATTTATATTTCCGTTCACTAAAGGTTAAATCATTTCTTTGTTTAAATCACATCCTGTTAAGGTAGACACTGTGATTTATTTGTAGAGTGAACAATACCGTGGGACCTTGGCTTCAGCATGGACAAATAGGTATTGTTTTCATCTGTACTGCACTGTTAGTATCAACTGCTGGTTGGTATCAACAACATCCTTTCCATGGGAAGTTTGACTTACTTTCACATTACTGTTTTGCAGTAGTAACGTCTCCTAGAAGGAATTATAGATTATATACAATGAAGTTTTAAGAAAAATGTTAACATATTTCAAGATTTTCATGGAATAAGGGTATGTTTCAATTCATCAGATGACTATACCTCACCCAGTGGGAAAGATGAATATGAGGAAATATCAGTCTTTGATATGTGTTTTATTTGGTACACATTTATAATATTTTTTTGCCTGGGTTGATACTTTCCAAGATACACTAGCTTAGTTTTTTATGTCTGCTACCAGAAAAGTAAAATCTTTTTGCAGTTCATGAGAGTGAAGAAATTCCCACAGACAATATCTTAGAGAAATTGAATATACTTATTCTTCTGACTTCTAAGAATCCATAGGTGGAGAAAAACCCAATACTATAATCCTATCATTGCAATACAACTCTCATTTGCAATTCAGGTGTAAGCCTGAATATGAACAAGTTAACTTACTGAAGCACAGTTATTGCAACTATATATTTTTTCTGATACTAACAATGTGAAGGTCAGCAGATAGTACTTTAATTTAGACTTTGGCATTTAACATCTTACTGCAGTCTCTGTTCAGGCATAGAAAAGTGTATCACCATACACTTGATATCAGCATATTATCAGGAGTATAAATTTGTTTGTCTGAGTTTTTTGTGGCTTGTTTTTAATTCGGTAACAGAAAAAGGATTTTTTTTTTTTTTTTCTATTTGCACCTGTAATAAGCCTTTTACCCACCAAGCCCCTAATCACTATAACTTCAGTGTAGTAACAGTAACAAATAGCAGTCAAGTATCAAGACCCAAAAAGATACCTAAGTACAGCAAACGTTATGATCATTCATGGACCTTTAAACCTATCATGCATACAGGGATTTCAGAAATCCTGCTTCTAAATGTAGAACGCATATTCCACTTTTTTTTCCCCCAGAATTGTTTTAGAGATGGGCTGTGTTTTCCTCATCTCTGTTTTTAAATACAGATACACAAATATTTCTGTGAATTATCTTCCTTGTTATTGATGACAACCTCTTACATACAAACTTAACAACACTTATCCACTTCCCTTAATTGATTTAGGTTTCAACTCCTTAGCATAATCCTACACATATTGGGAAAAAAATGACAGAATTAGGATTAGTATCATGCCTTGTTTAATTTCATTTCCCACTGAAACATCAAGGAAAAAAGTTGTCTGGGTCTAAAGTGCTGCATTCAGTTATTTCTTCCTTTTTGGTCATTTTTTTTCAAAAAGCATATCACCTTCTCTGTTTTAAGGATAGCTTCTGGTCCTACGAGTTTCAATGGGAGCAAGAACACATTCTTGTCTATCAGCAGTCTTCTAACTCATTCTCATTCTCCACTTTTCTACAAATCATGCCTGGATCTCATTGATCATACCTATGAAACTGAAGCTTGACTGCAGGCCCCTTGTAAGCCCTCCCAGCCTTCACTCCTGTTGCTCACCCTGCCTGACATCTCTCTGACTCTGGCCCCTTACCACATTTTCATTGAAGCTTTTTCAAGCTGCAAGTTGTTAATACGCCATGAGGAAGGAGCAAATGATGTTATGTGTCTGTTTTGGGTAGACGAAGATTTTTTCACTGCCTATGATGCAAGATGGAAGTGCTTGGCTGCAATATGCATTTCCAAATTTTAACAATGTTGTCACAAAAGTGCTCTGGCTGTTCTATAGAATATATTTGAATCATTATTCCATTCATTTCTATATTCTGCCTTTCTTTCGTGTGCCCGATATTCTGTTACAGATCACCACACCCATTAGGGGCTGGGCCCAGGGGATTTATCCTGACCCAGCGAGGCTGGTGCAGTTCTGTGTCTCCAGGCTGTAGTGAGGCCAAGCATGTATTCCCAATAGGTGCAAACACACACACACACACCACAAACAGTGTGCATATGACCAGCCACACAGATTGAGACAGAGAGAGAGCAATGCCTTTACCTGCACCAACACTAACACAGGACTCGCATAAACATCAATGACGGATAACTTGATCCTGTTTTTTTCTCTTCAGCTGAGCAAGACTGGAGTTTTCTAGCTGCAACATGAACACACATACACACATATGCATCTCTCAGGTAGCAAGTGTCAGACACAGTCAATTCAGTGGCTGGCACCTACACTCTGGCATCCCGCAATTGTTGTCCCTTAGACCTTCAGACCCATGATCCAGTTCTAGTGGACAGTACTCAAACATCTTACCCTACTTCTCTGCTAGTCCAACTGGATATTCACTAGTGTTCAGACACATATACGCAGAGGATAGAGAGTGTACTCTCACAGAACATAGAATTAGGATTGAATGAGAATATAGGACAAATGGCAGTTCAAGCACAAGAGCTCTGTCATACAAGTTTACAGACCAGCAAGCTGTTTAAACATGACCAGACCTTTTTATCCCCTCTTCCCTCTATTTTCCCATGCCTGTTACTCACCAATCAACCTGGATCCCTCCTTTTCCCTGCCTTTGCTCTTTCCCCTAAGCATCCCATAATACACTACCCACATCCCCAAAATCCCCTTCCATAAAACCCCCAAAATTATCACTGCCCCATTGCAAATTGCTCTTTCCCCTGCATCCCATAGTAAGTCCTATCCCCCTGTAAGCAACAACCCCTGTCAGTTTAAAAGGTACTCTAGGGAGAGCATTTCTGTCCTTGTGTCATCCTGGTGGGTTTCACACCAGGAGCAGTGGTCTAATCGCTCTTCTTGGCTGGCTGTAGGAGGAGCCAGTTGAGTGTTCTCCATTCTCCCTGATTAGGTGATACCATGCCTCTCATCCTTTCTGAGTGTTTGTGTTTAATTTGCTTAGTATATGGTCAAATAACTTAAAAAATCCTACCACCACTAAACTGTATAACTTTTTCCCCACAATCACCAGCTTTAAATATGACTATGTCAACCTTGCAGCTGGTGGAAGGCGCACTTGGTGTAGTCTGAGAAGGCAGCTCGTCCTCCTGTACGTGCTGTTGCTACAATGGGCACAAACTGACCTGATAGATAATTTTTTTTCCAGGCTCCTTAATTTTTTTGATCGGCTATTAAACATCAAAAAACCCCACCATGCCATAGGACTGTACTAGCATAGGCTTCTTACCTCTGACATATCTGCCTGATACACCACAGCACTTTAGCTGCAAGTTTGGAGGGGGCTTATGAAGGCTGTCAACGCTGGCTGCAGCATTTCAGAATCACAACATTAAGTCCTATTAAACTTCAGGAGGTTTTTTGAGTGTAAGCTTTAGGGTTTGACTGGCGATGATTATTTATTTAAGATCAGAAATAAAATTTGTTCAACAGAAGCTAATCCTGGCATTTCTATTTTTAGTTTTGTCAGATTTTGTATAAAAGCAAGATCAAACATCTAAAGTTCCAGCACCCAATTCACCGTCCTACCCAGAATCTTGCTCTTACACTCTCTCTTTTATTCCTAATTTACTTTATTGATCAGGATAATTATTTCACTGCTGAGGAGTCTGGCTCTTCGAGAGAACATATATCACCAAAGCTACACAAGTTTATGGTTTACGATCAACTAAGGGACTTTATTTAACTTACTCCAAGGTTGAAAAAGACATTGTGAGAAGGTCTTTTACGTTTATTTTCAAGAACACATCCTGGAATAAATTACTGCTATATCTATCTAGCACAGACAGGGATTCTGGCTTGAAAATAGTTCTTCAAAATGAATCTGCAAAAGCAAATTCACTACTTATTTTACATATTTTTTATTTCATAGTGGATTTAAAAAAAATAGTGTTATAAAAATGAGATTAAGTGCTATAAGTTAGGGTTTCAGTATTTACTGTCTCCACCAAAAAAAATATTTAAATAACCATCCTTAGAATAACATATAATATTTATGATTTATTCAAGTGAAATCCTATGTCTAACTCAGTTTATATAGCTTTGTATAGACAGATTTGCAACAAAAAAAATCAAGATGGTGCAAAGACCGATATAATTATATTTTACCAGATTCAGTGCAATACAATGTCCACAGCAGTCCAAAAATCCTTGGACTAGTGCTGAAATTAGTAATTTTTCTTAAGAAAAAATTACAAAGATTCAGAAAATATTAAGAAAATACAATAATAATGTAATAATAATTTTAGATAATAAAACTACCAATTATTTGGGTGAGAAAAACAGAAACCAAAAACCTGAAAGACACTAATGTCTAGGTCTAGCTTCATATTTAGATTTGTGTTACAAACACATGTAGCTCATAAACTCCTTGTTCCAAAAAGATCAGCCATCACATTTTGTTCACAGTTATTTCACCTATAAAAGAACAATGGTATAAATGGTCATTCTCATCAAGTATGCATGGGAAAAATACTTGAGTTGGCATATACAGCTACACTTTTCTAGAACAGTTGTTTGAATTTGCCTGTAATCAAGAATTAAAAATCAGTTTCTGTACTTGCTCTTTTCGTATGTTTCTTTTAGGGTGTCCTTTTTCTTGAGTATCTGTAGCAGTTTTCCTCACAAAAAAAATGCATGTATATTAAAAAGACAGCGGGAGCTTCCTTTGCATTCTCCATTTCACTAATGCTGTTGAAGACACACTTGCAAAACTGTAGAGAATTTTATTCCTCCCTGTAAAACAGAAACAATACTACAATTTAAAAATGAACATTGTGCTGGTTTTGGCTGGGATAGAGTTGATTTTCTTCATAGCAGCTAGTATGGGGCTATGTTTTGCATTTGTGCTGAAAACAGTGTTGATAATCCAGGGATGTTTTAGTTACTGCTGAGCAGTGCTTACACAGAGTCAAGGCCTTTTCTGCTTCTCACACCACCCCACCAGCGAGTAGGCTGGGGGTGCACAAGAAGTTGGGAGGGGACACAGCCGGGACAGCTGACCCCAACTGACCAAAGGGATATTCCATACCATATGATGTCATGCTCAGCATATAAAGCTGGGGGAAGAAGAAGGAAGGGGGGGGATGTTCAGAGTGATGGCGTTTGTCTTCCCAAGTAACCATTACATGCGATGGAGCCCTGCTTTCCTGGAGATGGCTGGACACCTGTCTGCCGATGGGAAGCAGTGGATTAATCCCTTGTTTTGCTTTGCTTGCATGAGTGGCTTTTACTTTACCTATTAAACTGTCTTTATCTCAACCCATGAGTTTTCTCACTTTTCTGATTCTCTCCCCCATCCCACTGTGGGGGGAGTGAGCGAGGGGCTGCGTGGTGCTTAGTTGCCGGCGGCGGTTAAACGACAACAAAATAAATATTTCATAGAGCTTTCAGGTAATGAACTGACCGAAAGCATGTTTTTATCATACTTGTTTCAATGTTTTAACTACTAACTACAAAAAGGGAAAAACTTCCAAGATGTGATTTGGAAAAATGTCAGTCAAATTATTCTTACTGCAGAGACTTTGACAAAAACCCATGTACTCGAATGTTCATGGTATTCAATCCTCTACTAAGGTAAATTGCCTCTCTCATGAAAACAATGCAAAAAATACTGATAGCATTAAAATGTGCGTGCAATCAGATTGTCTAACAAGGGCTTACGCTTCAAGCACCAAGCACATGTACACAGTTTCATCTAGAGTGTGCGAATTATTTCATAATAATCACAATGAAATGCACTAGGAGTTAGAGACATCCACCAGGAGAATGGCAGGTACAGCAGTCAATTTTAAAAATACTTACATTGGGGAAGTCAGATGCAGTATTCTGCCAACTTTAAAGGTGTCCAAGCATGGCATGTAGAAGGCAGCTGTATGGTAGAAGAAAGGCTACAGTCATAAGATGTCATTTCAGAGCCAGCTGTCTGTACTACCATTATTGCACAGCACACTGTTGGCAACTGCAACCGTGAGTTTGCACATGTTAAGATTCCAATATAGCAAGATATATTTAAGCTTTTTATGGCCAGCTAACAGCTGTTGCAGTTGAGAGGTGTGACTCATTTCTCAGCTATACAAACACAGTGTATAACATACAAAAATTCACCCAGTGTAGTCTTCTGCAAAGAGCTCCCACATGAATTGGGTAGTAGAACAAAAACTGAGTAAATGACATTCACATGGGCTTCCAGCAGACCTATTTAAGATGAAGTGGGTGATACCACCCCAGGATGGTCAGGCCAAGAAGCTGAGTACAAGTTGCTTCTACAAATCCTCTGAGAAACCATTATAACTTCCCCAGAGGCATAATTTCAAAGTGCTGTTGTTCCTGCTATCAGTTATGGGCAGGAGGTCATTTTGCACACCATGTTGCCACTTTGGTGCATGAAACAGCCTTAAGGCAAGTTGTCCCATAGAAATCATTCAAAATTCATGAAAGCATTAAATGTGGGAACAGACCAGCACTAACTGAATCCAGAAAAGCTTTCATTCATGTTTACCCATTTCCCTAGTAACTGTCATATAGAGATTTTTTTAATACAAATGATTTTCAGACATTTCTTATTTCCCTATAAATACCCTTTTTTTTTTTTTTGGTTCTGTTCTGCTTCTTTCAAGACATCTGCAAAATCATAACAAAATCTGTAGAGATTAACAAATGAAAGGAACATATAAAATTTCCAGCTTTGATTATAGATGTTCCTACATATATCCAATGGGAAAGAGATCACTCAACAGCTCTGTGCATTAGTTTTCATGACGGTCTATTATTGTTTGCAATTCTCCTCAGAAATCACATGTAATAACCTCACCACACACCTATGAAGTCTTATCATTAGAGCCACAGACTCATTCAAACAGCCCCCCCTTCTCATGCTCCCACATCATCAACAGCCTATCACAGCTTACACATATTTTTTAATCCTGCACAAACTGTAGCTAAAAACCACAGTAGTAACTTGCATCGAATCCCTAGTTTTGCATGGCTAGGATTTGACAAAAACAAACACAAACAACCCAAAACTCAGTGAGCTCTGTAATATATTTCTCAAAAGAGCTATTAGTACATGACAATATGCCTTGCACCGGAGCTGTGGGTTCTAAATACTTCTAAAGATGTGAGCAGCCTGATCTCAGGTTGAAAGACACAAGAATAACAATTACAAGACTATACTAATTGCAATCTTTTTAACTGCAGTGTCGCACTGCCAGAAGTAATGTACAATATAGCAACTGTAAAACATCTTCCATCTATTAAGTGTACATTCCTTTTTGCATTCTTTCTAGTAGACTGCTTTCTTAACTTTAGATTGTCTTAGTTGGTATTTATACGGTATTTCACATTCTCTGCAGATACAAAAGGGCTTAAGCTCAGTTATTCGAACACATTTCTGACTTGAATTTTATCCAATAATATTGTTATTCGTCTAAGAATCTTGGATCTAACAGTCATCTATAATTCATTGTCCTCACTACTCCACTGCCTATAAGTGCTGCAACAGTAAAAATTACCCATTGAATAGTACACACACCGTCCAAAAATAAAATAGGGAATAAAAAAAGAGAAAATCCAGGACACATAAAGAAGAAAAAGCTCACAGAAAGAGAAAATCAGAATGTACCCTTCACAGCCATTTATCATGAACCTGCCAAATCTATAAAATCCCACCAGAAACATTTCTTTTTTTTTGTAGGGGAGGACTGGGTGGAAGTTACACATGCAACATACTAAAATACTTGCACTGCTACATAGCACTTAGGACTTTTCCCCTGTGATAGGCTCAAAACCTTGTTTATGAGCAAAGAGGAAGAATGTAAAGAATGACCACCAATTATAAAGAACGCTGAGCTTACCTCAACTCAAGGAGTACTGGAGGGTAACCTTTGTTTTGGATATATGGCTGCACTAATTATTTCAGCCTTCCCTGAGATAATCAGTAGAGAGTAATGTCTTCCTGGTGTGTGACCAACCTGGTGTGTGGAGGGGAAAGTGTGTACATGACTCAGCCCAACATAAAGTATAAAACTGAACAACTAATGAAACAGTCTTAGAATAAAACAAGTGTGAGCTGACTTCAACCCACATACTCTTTCCCAGTTACTAGGGACACCCAGCATTGGGACAGTGAGCACAGAGAGACCTGTAATAAGAATCACGTTCATATTGTAATTCAACCATATATAGCAATTGCTATACTATGCAGTATATTGCTGTATCACTCTGCTGAAAAAAAATCCCATGTTACATCAAATATATCACATCAGTAAATTTGATATTAAACAGTGGTGGGTTGACCCTGCCTGGACTCCAGGTGCCCACCAAAGTCACTCTATCACTCCCCTCCTCAGCTGGACAGGGGAGAGAAAATATAACAAAAGGCTCACAGGTCAAGATAAGGACAAGGAAAGATCACTCACCATTACCATCACGGGCAAAACACACTTGACTGGGGCAAAATTAATTTAATTTATTAC
This sequence comes from Gavia stellata, assembly GCF_030936135.1. Taxonomy (NCBI): domain Eukaryota; kingdom Metazoa; phylum Chordata; class Aves; order Gaviiformes; family Gaviidae; genus Gavia; species Gavia stellata. The sequence continues at coordinate 81,479,748 of NC_082596.1, forward strand.
CAATCAAATCAGAATAGGATAATAAGAAATAAAAACTAAATCTTAAAAACACCTTCCCCCCACCCCTCCCTTCTACCCTGGCTCAACTTCAGTCCCAATTTTCTCTGCCTCCTCCCCCTGAGCATCACATGGGAACGGGGAACGGGGGTTGCAGGTAGCTCATCACACATTGTTTCTGCCGCTCCTTCCTCCTCAGGGGGAGACCTCCTCACACTCTTCCCCTGCTTCAATGTGGGGTCCCTCACATGGGACACATTCCTCCATGAAGTTCTCCCGTGTGAGTCCTTCCCATGGGCTGCAGTTCTTCACAAACTGCTCCAGCGTGGGTCCTTTCCACAGGGTGCATTCCTTCAGGAACAGACTGCTCCAGCGTGGGTCCCCCACGGGTCACAAAACGTGCCAGCAAACCTGCTCCAGTGTGGGCTCCTCTCTCCATGGGTCCACAGGTCCTGCCACGAGCCTGCTCCAGCGTGGGCTTCCCACGGGTTCACAGCTTACTTCGGGCGCATCCACCTGCTCCAGCGTGGGGTCCTCCATGGGCTGCAGGTGGATATCTGCTCCACCGTGGACCTCCCTGGGCTGCCAGGGGACAGCCTGCCTCAACAGGGTCTTCACCACGGGCTGCAGGGGAATCTCTGCTCCGGCGCCTGGAGCACCTCCTCCCCCTCCTTCTTCGCTGACCTTGGTGTCTGCAGAGTTGGTTCTCTCACATATGGTCACTCCTCTCTTCTGACTTCTGCTGGTGTTGCACAGTTTTTCTTTTTCTTTCTTTAATATGTTATCCCAGAGGCTCTACCACCATCACTGATGTTCTCAGCCCTGGCCAGTGGCAGGTCCATCTTGGAGCCAGCTGGCATTGGCTCTATCGGACATAGGGGAAGCTTCTCGCAGCTTCTTACAGAAGCCACTCCTGTAGCCCCCCTGCTACCAAAACCTTGCTACGCAAACCCAGTACATCAATATTAAAACCTCCTTGTGGAATACCTTGAAGAACCTGGTTAAAGAGCATTGTCTCTGACAGGCAACAGCTCACCCCTCACCTGGAACAATTCAGATGAAGATGAGGCAGGGAGTCCTGGCAAAAGATAGGAAAAACAAACAAGGGTCCCTGGGAGAGACAACCAGGCCAGCAGCTTCTGCTCAACAGGGCAACATCCTCAGGTAGAAGAAGGAGAGGGTATTAGGATGATGAGACTTTACTTCTGCAAGACACTGTGGCACCCATCTGCTGACCTGATGCCCAGTCACAGAAAGTTTGCTGCTTACCTGGAGCCAAAGTCCAGCACCTCATGGAGACACTGCCAAGGCTGATCCAGCCCTCAGGCTTCTACCCTCTACTCTTCTTTAATGCGGACACCAACATCTCTGCAAAACATGAGTCAGAAAAGAACAAGCAGGACAACAGAGTCCCGAGGGCTAAAGGAAAGGGGACCAGAATTAAGGCTGCTTTCTCCTCAATCTTGCCATGCAGGGCAAGGGTGCAGGCAGGGGGAAGCATATCACCCAAACAGCGCCTGACTGCATGGCCTGTGCCACAGGCAGGTGTTCGGCGGTGACCACAGGATGCCCTTTAAGGACAGTGCAAAGGCTTCTGGGAGGAATGGGAAAAGCTCACCAAGAAGGAGCAAGGACATTGTCAATGGGGTGGCTAACTTAGCAGAGCAGGCTTAAAACCCAATTTAATGAGGAGTTCTGTCTGAAGCCCGGATGGAAGTAAGGCCAGAGGGGACGAGATGAAAGCATGCACGGAGCTGAGCCGTGGGGGAGGCCCCCACACTCCTCCCAGGAGCAAGGGGCAGATGGCATGTCATCTCAAGTGCCTGTGCACCAGTCCCTGCAGGGTGGGGAACAAGCCAGAAGAAACAGAGCTCCACCTGCAGTCACATTGTTACAATGCCATTGGAATTACTGAAGCTGTGGGAAAGCTCATGTGATGGGAGTCCTGCAGTGGCCAGGCACAGGCCCTCAGGAAAGACAGAAAGGGCAGAAGAGGATGAGGCGTTGGGCACTCTGTAGAAGAGCAGTTTGAGTGCACAGGGTGTGATATGTAGAGTGCCTTTGGGGCAAAATCAGAAAGACCACCAATGACAGAGTAGTAGGTGTCTGCTACAGACCCCTGGATCAGGCAGAAGTGGATGGAGCTTTCTCCAGATACCTCTAACAGGCCTCAGGCCTACAGGATACAATGACATCCATGGCAGGATACAAGTACTCAACAATGGTGGTGTCACAACACACAGCATGGTCCCTAGCAGCACCTGGAGCAGCTCCCACAGCACAGCAGAGGCTGGACCCGGAGGTGCTTCTGAGGGATTATGTGGCTACCCAGTGCCTTGGGCCTCCCCAAAGGGTGGGGACAGGCAGAGACAGTATCCTTGCTTGCAGAAGGTGTCAGCTGGTTGAGGAGCTGTGTTGCCAGGGTATGGGGCTGCAGGAGCAGCTGAGCTGGCTGTGGAGGAAGAGACTAACAGGATCAACACAGAATCCCTGCATAGCTGACCACCTTAACCCCCAGCTCCACGGGAGGAGGGCAGCCAGAGTTTGTCCTACTGCAGTTCCCCGTGCCAACAAGGACATGACCAAGCTGCAGCAAGTACCCAGGTGGGCCCCCCAGGTAAGTAGGCAGATGGAGCACAGGACCTATGGGGAGATGCTGACATAGCTGGCTTAGGTTACCCTGGAGAAGAAAGACCAAGGAGGCTTTCTCAGCTACCTGCTCTCTTCAGCTACCCTGGGAAGTCCAGGAGAGGAAACAGACAGGCTCTTCTTGCAATTTGACATTGAAAGCACAAGAGACACTAGTCCTAGTTGCACCAAGGGCAAGACTGTGCTTATAATTTTCTCAGGAGAGAGCACCCTGTTATTTGACAATTTTCTAGAAATCCCTGTCACGTCAGAAAAGATGCAAATGAAAACCATGAAGGTGTTTTATTCTCTAACACATAGAATCAAGAAACTAACTTCTTTAATTTGAGAAAATGGACATGAAGCAGTCAAGCAAGAACACACTTCATTAGCTACCTCTGGGGTTCGTTCCCAAAGTCTTTTCTGTGCTTCATTTAGCTATGAGCTGACAAGAGGGATTCTGTGTTTCTTAGATCTGAAGTCTGATTCATCAGAAAATATACATCCTTCTGGCACTGCCTCCCAGATTGTAACGTCTGACTTGAAGATTTCTTTCCTGGAATTCTACTTAATGTAAATATATCCATCAGGATTTCCTGTAATCCAGAGTCCCCGTGATAAATGTGATCAGGATATTGACTTATGAATCTCCTGCTAATGTAAGGTCACCTAACAAAGTGCTAGTGACATGCAGACATATTTTTGAAGTGCTAACTGCCTGGGTAACTGGCCTCTATTATCAGTTTGCTTGCCAGGGCACTTTTCCTATGGGGGAGATGTATTCCTTCTGGACAAACTGGTGAGAAAAGGAGACATTAATCACCTCTCAGTTTATGAGTCTCAGTACATACACTTTTCATGTCGTAAAACTGCAGAAGTAGTTATACAAACACACCAGTGATCTGAAATTCAGCTAATTACTAATTTTATAGTGAGACTAAATATAATGGGATGCAAATGACTTATTATATGGGGTGACTGAATTATGGAAATAGCTGGTCAGGACTCTCCAACTCACTAAAGAACCATCTATTTTGGAAACAGAGCAGGCTGAAGAGAAAGCTGTCTAGAACTCAGGAACTGGATCGCTGTGTAGTTAGGTTCACAAAGAAGCAGAGAGCTTTGGCAGGACTCTCCTGTCCCCCTGACAGCACAGGAGCAGCATGCCAAAAAACTGAGAAAAAAGCAGTCTGGCCAGTTTCTCCCAAGAGAAGAGACAAAAATCAGTATATTACCGTCAAAACTTATCCTCAGAATCAGAAAATGTTTTTCTTATGGAAGGTTTTCAGTGGTTCTGCCTAAAGTGTCAAGCTATTAATAAATTTGTCAACCATGCCCTTGGTGTTTTCACAAAAGCAAATTCCAAAAAGTCTTTATTGTAGTTATTCCCTTCTCTCCTTCTGTTTTACCCTCCCTTCCTGGATCTTGAAGTTGAAAGAACACCACTCTGAGTAAAATGGTTCATAAATATTAATCAGAAGAAATACATGGGAAAGGAGAGCACAGTTAATGAATATTTAGAGAAGGATCTATTTTATGGGAAAATTAAATTATTTTATTACATTATTATTGTAAGTTGTTAAAATATGATTAATTTTCATAATTATTGTAGCAATAGGAAATTAATGTCAAAATGTGTTGGCTTTGCAGGTTTTTAATACAGAATAAGAACAATATACTGGGAAAAATAGTCTCTTCAATATCAAAATGTGGGTTTTGCTAAGAGAACCAAAATTTTTACATAGACGCTCATGAAAACACCATGATGTCCAATACTTTGTACAATCCTGAAAGTATATTTGGCTTTTTGCTGATGGAAACAGAGACATACAACTAATAATACAACAACTTGCCCAGTTTGCTGCATAACAGTGTTATGTACTTAGGTCCCCAAGAGTGCTTTATTACAGCACTCTGAGGTGTGGAAGTACTGCAATTAGGGGCCTAGAGTACCTCCACTGTCTATGACTATCATCCAAATGTAATAATACTATTACTAAAGTGTTATTATAGCAATAGTTAAGACCCTTGGGATCTTGTTTGATGTGTTATATAAGTAAGCTCCAAACAATGATGGCCGAGTTGAACACTCAAGATGAGATGGTCAATATATTCCTTTATCTCCATTTTCAAACACAGAAATAGAGACAAATTAAGAGATTGGCCAAATGTATCATGCTAACAATTCAGGGGCCAAGACAAAAAAGCCCAGTTTGAAGTTGTATTCTCAGTATGAACTGCAGGGACCACCACACAGTTCCACTATAAAAAACATTAAATAGTGGATTATACCCCCTTCTACACAGTGAACCAAAAGAAAATCCTTACCAACATTCTGGAAAAGAAAAACAGTATCAAAAAGATTATAGAACAAAGCAGCAGAAGAAATACAATATCCTATTTTCAATTAATGTATTAAAAGTGCTATTTTGGAAATCTTGAGTAGTAGAGTGAAAGAGCTAAACAGCAAGTCAACCACTGTTCTCGCTCAAATTCTGAGACATCAAGCCAGGTCATAGCTACAATTAGCAAGCACACAATCTCCTCATCCTCATACAACTACTGCAGCCCTATAGAGGGGACATCCTTTTTGTTACTGTACATCAGAAATGATGCTCATTTACATTGCCACACACAATAACCTGGTTCGTACTGGGAAATTAATCTGCAGAGAATACAACTTATGGTGCACAGCTAGAGAAAAAAGATCATGACACGTCAAGCAGTTAGTCGTCCTGAAAGACATCTATTTCTAAAGGTCCTCTCAGTAGTGAATAAAGATAAATTTAGGAAGCTCTTCTATTTATAGGTGGCATGGTACTAATTTCTAGACCAGAAAGTAAGAAGCACTTCTGGCAGCAATATCCACTCAAGATTCATAATTTCATTGTTTGCTGACAGAAAATACTGAAAGAAAGGGAAGGAAGAAGATGTTACAATATCAGGATATGTTTAAAGATTTAAAGTTTGGCAAAAAGATAAAAAAACTAGACTACAAAGGCAAAGAGAAGGAATGAAATGCATGGATGAGTTTAAGAAAAAAATAACAGAAGGACAATTGGCAGCTTGTTATGCTACTGTAAACAGACAACTCTCAAGCATCCAGGCTGAAAATCCAGTTGGTCTGCCACAGCACATGCTATCTACCCTCATATTTTGCATTTCCACTGAGACCAGACTCCATTGTTTCTTTCCTAAACTTCATTTTAAAAGCTTAAGTGTAATTCCTGTCATACATAATTTTCCAAAGAAAAGAGGGAATACTAAGGGAAAGGTTCACCCTTGCATAGTTAGTTTGAGTTGGGGTTTTTTCCAATTTAATAACTGAAAATCATCTTCCAGCAATTTCAGCATTGCAAAGTCATCTTATAAAATCCTTCACTATCTGTTAAAATCTGATATGTGATTGGACATGTGGTGGGAGTACAAATGCAGTCAGTTCAAATCAGGTTATCTCAGTTCAAATCAGTTAATTCAAGTCCACAAGCTGTTCATCTGACCTTAGAATAGGATGACAGAATAGGGATGACCTTAGGCGAGGACAATTTTTAATGGTTACTTCTGAGTACAGAAGTAGTACTGCATTTGAAAAGATACCAGCTTGGAAATAGCATGCAAGGACTGCTTACATTTTGCATACAGTCCCTCTTATTGCTCTGAGAAGGAACTGGAATTAAGCAGACAAATCTGAGAATAATTAGTCCAAGATGTCCCCAATGCAGATGTACTTACATCAGCAGCTACAAACACTTTTGTTACTAGCATCTCAACTTCTGTGAGTTTTATGACCATAAAATGCATCAAGGATTTTTAACAACTTTTAGCTAAATTCAGATTGACTCCCAAAACTACCCACTCCAGCTGTAAGACAAAATCCCTCTGTTCCCAGCCAGTGCTGAACCACCCATTACCTGTCAAAATGTACATATTGGGAGAGAAAATACTTTGAGATGGAAGTGTCGTTTATCCAGGGTATTCCCACAGGATATAATAGGAAACAAGCACACTACCAACATAATTTTATAATGGTGGTCCCAGTTCCACCACTACCTGAGTTACTTAATGCCTATCCACCTAATTAATGCAGCACGTTAAATGAGTAAACAAAAGCACGGAGAAAAATGCCTATATGTTCGGGACATTTTTGCATGTTTGAGCTAATCTGAACAAAAGGCAGAGAAGGCATTTTTCATTCAGTATTCTGATAATAAGAACCATTTATTTCATTTCTTAGAATTTAGGAGTTGAGAAAAATATAGTTATATCTTATAGAAACAAATGATTTTATGCAGATTTTTTTTTTTCTGTATTGAATGAAATATGAAGCATTGAAACTATTAGGTTATTTAGAACACGTTAATCTACAAGAATTTCAGGGAGTGAACTCTTGGTTCTATTTACATTCTGCCAAGCCTCACCGGAGCTGAATTCTTTATCCAGAAGCTGACCAGCAGAATTGTTAACTAAGTTGGATGTATTCTATTTATTTATTCTTGATATTTTGCCAAAAGAAATCAAAATGAATGCAAAAAAACCCTCACCAAAAAACAACAAACCAAAACGTTTCCATTTTGAAAATTTATAAATAAGTTGAATTAATAACCAGAATTAAATCTTCCCTGTGCCAAAGTAAAATACTTGAGAAAACACATTGCAGAATTTCACAGTTCTGGAGAACTCTCTTCTTTTTCTTCAGGAATTACAGGATAATTATAAAATAGATTATTTACAGAAGAAATCACCTCAAGCAAGAAAACTCCCACTATAATTTTGGGTTTAGTTTTAGATCCACTCTAAACCAGTGAAATTTTGGAGCTCTACATACCATCTTGGGGTTCCAGTACTACAAAAACATTCTATTTCAGTATCTCTAGAGTCACCTTTCACTCAAATATAGCAATACAAGACAGAAAAAAATATCACTAAACATGCATGTTTACTCTATGCAAACAGTACATTGATACTGCAACAAGGCAATGGCTTACTGTAGGGAAATGGCTATCAGCTGCCTCTGATGTGAATCAGCTCCATTTTGACCCAGTAGAATGGTTTGTTTTGTTTTTTAAATAAGTCCAAATGCCCCGAGGAACACAAAAGGCATAGAAGTGGGTATGCACAGAAGAAGAGTGCAAGAGCTGCTCCAGCTTTTGCTTTCAAGCTTCAGATCTTTTCAAAGAAAAAGCACTTTACACAGTTACTGTACCACATAAAGGCATTTCAGTTCATTGAATAATATCATTGTTTTCCATTTTCTCAAAGTGAACTCTCATCACTCTACATCATCCAGAGTAGAATAATGGTAAGATTATCCACACTTCATTGTCTTCTAATCACGAACATTTCTGAAATCTCAACAACTCAGTTAACCATTTCACTGCAAAACCTGTAAGGGTAATAGTGTGCTCTTTGACCTGTCTGGGTTAACACTGTACTCTACCTAGCCGAAGATATGTTCCTCCTTCAAACCAGGAGCTTGGAACGCAGTTTCCATAAAGAACGAAGCATTATGAAAAAGGGTCCCTGCATGACAGGGTGCCTTTGGGGTATGTTGACATTGTCATGTCTGACTCAAAAGTAAACTACGTTCAACATCCCACTGAAGCCACTCTTCTAATACCCAACCTTATCTGTAGCCATTCCACAGAAGAATATTCTGCAGTGCTAAGAACAACTAAGAACTTTTGATACTTTTAAAGACATTTAAGACCTTTGTAATTAACAAGCAAATAGAGCCAGCTTTTGTGACTTTTTTGCATCTAATTAGATGACTTAAAGCAGTGTTTTACTATAAAGCCCCACTTGGAAAACCTCTTATTCGTATGATCAAATTGAAATCAAGGTATCCAAGACTGACTCAACTAATAGTTGCAAAGACTGCAACAGTTGCTATCAAAGCAGCAGAAAAGAACAGGCCGGAAGGTGGAGTCCTCAGAAACCTGACCAGTTTGCTCAATAATTTTATACTTACTACCAGCTGTGTTGACACACCAGTTCTGCAGGGAGAGATTGGTGTGATGGTTAATGGTTTTAGCCCTTTAATGGCAAGTTAGCATCAGAACACACTTGTTCTGCTGAAATTGTGCAGAAGCCTAGCTGTTATTAATTTGAAAGGCAAATGGCCTTTCAGTTACTGAATTGTAAAAAAATGCACAAGGGCACTGCTTCACAATAGCTAAGTGACAGAACACAGTGTTGATACCTTAGCTTGTTTCTAATTTTCAGTTGAAGTTAAGTTTACGAACAACTTTGTTCATTGTCTTTTTCACCCCCATTTTCCCTGGAAACAATACTTTCCTTCCCAAGTTTTATGCCCTGTAATTCATTTAAGAATTTCTTACCCACAAGTGCAAGATGTTCTGTTTCTTAATTGAAACCAGATAGTTCTCTCAATTCGTACTAAAATTCTCAGAAAATCATAGACAAGCTTAGTTCAACATATAACAGAGTATGCATCCAAGCACACTAAAGTTTTTCTTGCTTTCAGTAAAATACATCTCAATACTCAATCCACTTCATCCTGATAAAATCACAAGATAATTCACAATATATCAAATTCTTCAGCTTCGTGTGATGAACTGGTCAGCTCAAGGAGGTAGAAAAATTTCTCTGAAGATTAGCTACATTTGTATTCATTCCTTACAGATGTGCCTTTAAATCCAGAAAATGTTTCAGGATCAGATGACCTGGTAACACAAACATGAACTAGGTTTTTATGTAGACCATATAACATTAAAGGAAAGTAAAGCAGGATCATACAAAGAAAAGAATGTGACTAAATTGGGTTAGATTCAAATCAACAGCTACTTCTGTAAAGCTGATCATTAAGCATGTGCTAAACATGAAGCAAGTGGTGCCTGAATAATATAAAATAATATATACTATTATTGTATCTTATTTTTTATTATTATATCCTATATTATGTTGTTAACTTCAAAAACAACGATATTTAATTGTGGTGCTAATATGTGCCAATATGAGGGCATGAACTTATGTACTCGTAAACGTTTGAAAATAAGTAGTGTAAAAACTATTATGATTAGTTAAGGTTATATCTAAAATGGATGTATATAGAGAATTTTCCTTTTGTTGCCTACAAATAAGATCTGTTACTTCAAAATCCTGTTGAATTCCAGCTGGGAGAACACTCAAATCACAGGGGAATATCTCATTCTGGAGTGATGACATTCTTTTGAATTTTTTCTGAGCAAAGAGCAATCAAGTATCATTGGGCCAGAGAACAAGGGCACTGTGTATGGACTGATGCTCTCGATGGAAGGTGTGGTAATGGAAGTTCTATGCTGTATATTAGATAGATAGCTATTTTTCAGAGTAAAGCTTGACTTTAAAATTTTTGTTTAAACCAAGCCTGAGGCATCTAATCTGAAACAAATACCAGAAGGAACATAGTAGCTCTACTTTACACCTATGGCTGGTATTTGTTACATATATTTGAGGCTTGACAGTAGATAGCTGAACACTGAGGAGGTTTTATTTATTCCCCTTTGCTTATTGATAAAAAATTTTAAAATCGCATCTATGCAAAAAGGTAAATTACGTCTTTCAAGAGCAGAATAACTCTTATGAAGTGGCTACTTCATAATGGATTGTGGCCTAAAAAGTAATACAGATGGCTATTTGCAGACCGTCTGATCTCCATGGTGAATATTTCCATGCTTTTCCTACAATCTGCCACAGCATTTCATCCACATCTTAATCATAGTTTTTCAAACTTAGGAAAGACGAGAGTTATACTGAAAGGTATTAATTGACTACTAGACCACAAACAGTCAATACATGATAGTCACCTACTGCACAATGCTTTAGGAATGCCACACTGAACTGTCATATTGGATTCAAGATGGACTCAGCATAAGCAGAAAGAAAACTGTGCCTCTGGTTAGCAGTTAACATAAAGCTTTCACATGTACTGGACACTGTGTGAGATCCTCAGTGTTCAAAGGACTGCTGTTATTTTTCGCAAGCCAGGTAGCAAAGCCAGTTCACACCTCCATAGAGCACTACAGCAGAGAGGGGAAATTGCACTGCCTTACAGGAAAGGTAAATGACCAAGAGATCCAACCTATGGCAGCAGGCTGCAGATGTTTGTCCCAAGAGGAAACGGTATATAAGAAGAAATATTTTGATTAGGCCAGCCCTAACGATAAATACCTCTTTGTGTTTCTTTGAAACAAAATCAGAGTGCAAAAATGTGTAAAAAGTACAAAAATGTTAGTTTAACAGAAACTACAGTCTTTATGATACTAAGATTTTACTAGAATTTCCCAGCTACCTCATCTTGTTATTGTGATACTTTAGCTAACTTCAGGGTATGACTTAGTAATAGACTCAGATTGCTTCTAATAAAACATCACTTTAGAATATGACTAATTAGTTGACTAATTTGAAATACATAAGACTTGTTTGCCAAATAATAAAAGCCATAGCAAACTTTTGCCTCAATAAGCCTATTTTAAAAATCTGGAATAAGTTATAAATGACATAGACCAATTGAAAACAATTTTCTTTCTGCAGGGAGGTAGCCCATTTAAAAATAATGATGATTTAATTAAAAAAAATCCCAAATAACAACAAAAATAGACCCTCTAGCCACTTCAAATGCAGTCAAAGATGGTAAAGGAGAAGGCAGAAGAAGAGATTCACTAGTAAGTATGGTATAGCTGCTGATATCTGTACTGCAAGCAGCAGACCACATATAAGGGTAGTATGTATTTCAGTAAAGCAGAAGAGAAGATGCTGAGACAAACTAACAGCTGGCCTGTGCAATTCCTCTATGAATAGAAAGTGTGTATTTTGGCAGGGAATTAGGTGCACTCAAGTGCTTATAAATTTGAAGTGCTCAGAAAAGCAATTTTTTTTATTAAATCGGTACTCCCAGAAGGCATTTCCCCCTCTTTTTTCTTGCAAGCTCTCACTCCTCTAGTCTGTTATGTAAGATAAACGAGGCAATCCAAGCAAAACTTACATGGTGATTGAAAACAGAATGGCAAATATATACCTACAAATCGAAGAAAGCTGTGCCAAGCTGTGCCAGGCTTTAGGTTGTTAAAAACATCATGTTCTTTACAGGATGGGACTTGAAAGAAATATCACCTTAGTAAAGAGTTTTATTTACCTCAAATAACTGTATCATGACCACTTTGAAAATGGGGAAGGGGGCTGGGGGGAAAGTAATGCAAGAATGTGGTTTGAAAAGACATTACTTTCAACAAAGGATAGCAAATTTATTAATGCACTACACCTTTTTGATTTTAAGGGATGTTGTAGGGAGACACTACTGAGAAACTCTGAAAAGAAGTTTTCAAGAAATGGATATATTAATGTAAATTTGGAATTTAGGTTTTTTTACTTCTAATGGGCCAGATATTCAGGGGATTAGTCAAATTGAAGTTCAGAATATTAAGTGTCTTATCTGGACACACAGGCTGCAGCACAGTGTACAAATGTAGCGAGTGAGATGGGCTCTTCTACTCAACAGTCAAAGTACTAAATAGTTGCTCAGTATCAACCATTTGGTGCATGAAGATTTTCTTTCCTACCACCAATTAAGATTACAGAAATAGAAACGCCATATCCCTTCATCAGTGCAGTCCATAAGAGCAGTTTTATAGTTCTGATATCAACCGACTTAGCTATGTTTCTACTCTCAAGTCACCTCCTTAATTCCCTTAAAATATGAGCTAAAACATACAATAACGTTTCATCTATCTGTGCTTCACTTAGACCACAGGGCTCTTCGTAGCCACCACAAAACCAGCCTAAGGGCACGGATATGAGCTCTATCAGCAGCTTCTACACAACATCACAGCTGCTGTTCTCAGCTCCTGTGTGAGCCTCTCTCCCTATTCAAATACAAGTCAATATTCACATAACGTAAAGCTTCAAATACGTATAAGCAACCAACATGCAAGGTTCAGTTTCACTTTCTAAATACTTACCACACTGGTATCTACAGAACTCCTCCATAGACTCCTTCAGTTTCTCAAATGTCTTAAAGATATTAGCATAACATTTTAGTAAGATGTGTTTGTATAACAGTCCTCCAAGGTCACTGACCTGGGCACGTAGTTCACATTCTGAGATCAAGATCACTACATCAAGAAAGCTTTGAACTGATTCTTTAACTGTCCTGGCAGAAATAACAGGAAAATTTCAGCTTTATTATGATCTAGCCATAACAATTATTCATCTAAGTATGCTTTTTTCCTAATAAATCAGTTTACTGGGTACCAGGTTCCAAATTCAAATGAACAAATGGCAGATCACTTGGTAGATTTATAATAATTCATTTCCTGATGCACAAGTGTCTACTGATTCACTCAAGGTCTTCCTCTGTGCCAAAAGAGCTGTGTCACAGTTATACCTGTTCATGCAATACAAACACTGCCCATCTCAACAAGCTCTTGAAGAATAATTAAATCTTGCTTTTTTTTTTTCCCCTCAAGCACCAGGAAACATAACAAAATGTGACAAACACTGCATATAACTCCACACACTACCTTTTAAACCAGACTCTGAGCTGCTGAATTTTGCTTTGAGTCTCTCATTTTATAAAATTTTATTGTAACATTTTGGATTCACTTTACCAATAGCAGAACCAGAGCATCATCAGCTATCAACAATTTCATTTCTTTTGTCATTGATTGATTATGGTCTTTCCAATATCCTCAGGATTTTATACCAGAAACTATCATTACTTGAACTCCAGTCGGAGTCCAGACCCTTAAAACTCTACAGTTTCCAGTATTCTAATATATATGACATAATTTTTTATATTCATTTTACAAACATGGAATACAAATTACATTTTTGCAATGCCCATAGTAATTCCCTTCACTTCAGTAACAGTTTCTTTCCTGAGCTACCTGAACACTATTCAAACTCAAGTGTTTCAAAACCTAGCTCTTGTCACCTTTTGGCTATTTTCATTCCTCCTGATGTCTCTGTAAACACAGACCTACTTCAGTTCTGATTTGTATTTTAAGTGAATTGCTGTTCCAGTGGGACTTTTAAGAATTACATTCTTCTGCTTAAGATATTTACTTAATTTATTTTATTAGTGATAATATATTTTGTCGAGAAATAATTCAGAGACAAGAAGGTCTGCTACACTGTCTGGGTTTTCACTGATCATTTTGAGCCTCTGCACAACATAACAGCTTCCAGATAGCTCCTACAGGCTGTCTTTATAAATAAAATGCCCAATTATTATGATCTTTTAAATAAAAAAAAGCTAAAAAAATTAAGAGGTAGTGATGGTAGACCTTCACAGAATAGGAAAAAGCAAATGTTTCTGTATTTCACTGTCCAGGAGGAAATAATGTAGGTGAGGCTGCCGCTGCTGTGGAGAAAATTAGTTAGAAATAGTCTGTGTGCATGCTGTGTACCAGCACAGGACAGCTTCTTTTCCTGTACTGAATCTGGAGAACTGCATTGACTCACAAATAGTGAAGAAGTCAGGCAGTCAGTCACACAAGTTGCCTCAAAGGAGAACAAGTACAGATTTTATACTATGTCACTACTCATATATCCATATAGAGATATGATTTTGAAAATTATTTCATTAGGTAATTAAAAAAAAAGTCTGATACCTTTGTCTGCAAATTGGATTTTCTTAGTGTCTGAAATCTAACTTTATGATCCTCAAGGGAAAAACAGGATACTAGTCTATTAAAGAAAGCTCTAAATACTAGTGAGAGTAGGTGTGGTGTACATAGGAATGCCACCATTTAAGATTTTGAACTACTATAAAGAAATTCTCAAATTCTGTCACATAAAGGACAGTTCCCTAAATCTATAATGTCCCCATTGATGAAGCATGACTCAATAGTTCCCATTCTGCTTTTGTGCCACAAAGTAATTTGGAAAAATATACTGTGTTTGGAGGAGAAAAAATACAGTTTTTCCTGAAACAACTTTTTGTTGAGAAGTACCTCTTGAGACATTCAGGCCATACCTACCGGTACTCTAATTGAGACTGATTTATAAGTGGAGCACAGGAATGTAGCCAAAAGGATCAAAACGTATTTTAAATGATTCTCAGGTTTGTCACATATCTATTAAAATCATACATACTCTGAGACAGAATCTATGACCTATTTTTGTAAATATTATTTAAGAAACTAACAATAATATTTAGTAGACATATATTACTATTTCTCTATCTTAGTCTGTTCCCGAGTGCCACAACGTGAAATTTAGACAGCTTTGGAAAAGAGGTTATTGTAAACATACACAGACTGAGAATGTAGTTTCCCTGGCAACCAAAAGATCTGAGAACAACTCATTCCTTCAGGTTGCAATTCAGTTTATGAGCCTCCACATCTGCTTGCATAGGAATGAGACACCTGGGATTACATTTCTAGAGTGATGAGTGAGAAATTAGAGGACAATAAACATTACATAGCTAATTTTGTGCTGTGATGAAAATGAGTCCTCTGATGTTCATTGTCATGGACCACCCAGAATATCTGAGGACACCGGGATTCATATCCTGATTAAGCATCCAGTCTCTTCCCTACTTATCTTGACAGGAGCCAAGACCTGTAAGAAAACCAAAAAGGATGCTCTCCTACTTTGTACTCATTTGGGTTAATGCACTATTTTTTTAAACAGAATGTAAACATTCCTTTCTGTTAAGGAAGAATATAAGCCAGAGGAAGGAGGAAATATTGCACATTAGATGGTGATCGGGAAAGAGCAGGCACTTCTGTTTGCTATTTCCAAGAACAACAGGTGCAAAAAAAGTAATTTACTCTACAATTTTATTTAACTCTCAACATGAATAAAGTTACATGCACTCTGTTGACTTGGATGGAGGGAATTACTGTGGCAGGATACTTTTATTTCCTAATGTCTTCTCTGCAAATACTCAGTGTTTGCGTTCCTTTACTACATGCAGATTACTTCGTATGGACGCTATAACTCCAGCAGGGTTATTTCATCCAGCCTGACATCTACAGACAAGCTACATCAGCTAGGCTGCGATTAGTATGTCTGAGAAGTAAGTGAATTTTCAAGACTTGTATTCAACACATGTTTCTCAACACTCAGGTGGTCCTACATTAGTTCAACTGAAATTACTGATTTTGTTACTATTATCATAATTAATGAATTTTGTGGACAAAATAATTTTTGAAGAGGTTGGGGGGGGTGGTGTTTGCTTCCAAGATCATTTAATAGTCTTTCACTACATAAAGTGAATGCAAAAATGACTGCACTGCTGCTCCCTTCCCTACTAAATCTGTTGTGCTTCTGCCTGAACGCCTTTTTGTTGTAGATTTCTAATGCTCAGAAATATGCAGCTGTCTATTGTATACATAACCAGAATTACCCAAAGAAACTGTCTGGTGAAGACAAGTATCCCTAAAAATCATCAGGGCTTGTTTTTTAATTTTTTTTTTTAATCCAATTATAGCATTTTTCTAAGAGTTTTTTGAAAGTGAGGCTCAATAATATTCATAATATCTCCTATAGAATTTCAGTAGCTAGGTTTCTAACATACACAGCCCTCAATGCACTCTACCAAAAAAAACCCCAAACCCAAAAAGACCCCCATAATTATACAGTCTGATTTAAGGTTGTTTTGAATTTGATTCAAGTAATAGCATTCCCTCAGTTTTTCACCTACTGCATGCTCAGATTGACCGAAAAGTTCAGACTTTTCAGAGTAAGAAATGCATTCAACCTTTAACTATCAATAACTGGGTAATTTTTTAGGTGAAATTCTACTCTTAAACCCTCAACTTGAGCACTTCATCTATGACCCCTCTTACCACTGTACTTGATGACACTTGTAGAAGCTGAATACTGAGCTTCTTTTCATGCAGCAAATGCAGGTGGAACCTTCTACACAAAGCCCAGAGTTTATCCACCTGAAGATGAGTACAAAAGTGATCTTTCTTTCCATAGTCATTAACACAAATTAATTTTTTTCAATTAGAAGTATAGCTTCCTATTATACAGACTGCACATCAGTGCTAATACAACCAAACAAAAATGTATTTCTTCCACAATGGAAGAAATATTTTGAAAATGCAAGTAGTTCACATTACACACCAAACTTCCCTATACCTTCTCAAGATTTGAATCTCCAGGACCTGTTTCTCAGCACTCATGACAATGTGAGAGGAAAAACTGCTAAATCCAAAAAGCTGCATTTAAACTGGTCCTTGAGAAACAAGCTTCAAGACAAGCAGCAATGTCATGTTGAAAGAAACCCTGCATTTTGGAATGGTTTCATAAATCTGTTACATTTTCATCTACCAGCAACTTCAAGTCTTTCTGGAAGTTTTGTCCTCCCAGCATTTTAAAGCAGTTAGTTGCTTTCCTACATCACTGCCTCCTGTGAGAAAACCCTCTGTCAGAAATCCTTTGCCGTCTTCCCTACACAAACACTCTTTAAACTACATTTCCTTATGCTGTGCAAAATAAGTAACTAAACTGTAACCCTTGTAATTTCTATAGCAGAACAAGGCTATACATATTCAAACAGTAGTGCCAAAGTATCTTTCAGTCCAGAACTGATGATTACGGCAAGTTTGCCCCCTGGCAGCACTTCTAGACAAGCCTGACCCCAAAAGCCTGTGATCTTCCACACTGAGCCCTCTTACTTGCATGTCACTGAGATACTACCTTATAGGCTATAAAAATGTAAATTCAATCAATAGCAAAATTTAACACCCCTATTCCTTTTTTCCCATTTTTTTAAATCCCAAATCTGGGCTATACTGTCCACAAGTGTAAGCAAACTTCAAAGGAAGAAAAAAAGTGATTCTTAATAGGACTCCCCTTAAGGAACAGGAAGCCTGTTATGTTGTCTTAACATATTAAGTAACTTAGAAGGAAGAAAAGTTCACGTAGCTTGGGCTGAGTAAGGGTGCTTTCAAAGTTTACGTCTAAATCAGGATATGTGTCTCAAGACACATGGGAAGAGGCAATCCTGTAAGACCAAATAAATAAAAAAAAAAAGACCGCTTTTCAAGGCACAGACCTTTCACTAAGTCTGAAATAAAAACAGGGACATCTAATGCTAAATACAGATTGAGAAGAACTGCCCAGAGCTTAATTTGCTTATATTAATTAATCTGAGAGAAAAGATTATTGGTACCATCAGGAAAGAGAACAAATATTAGTAAGGGGACAGATGATAAGATTCTTAGCACATTAGACAGATGGGCACACAATTGCCTGGGGAACACTGAGGTCTAAGTTGAAGGTGGGAAAAATTACAAGGTATTATAAAATCAATAAGTATTAGGATGGCAAGAAGTTCCCTCTAGGTGTTCCCTTGCCAGCAGTAGGGAAAACGTCCCAGACCCCCCAACCTTGGGAGTAAGTCATGCACAAGTATGGTTGGAACAAAACCAGATTTATTGTCCTGCTCCAAGCTGCATTTATCAGACACAGAGCTGCTCAACAGGGACTCCTAAAACACCCTGATCAAAATGTTTGCTTAACTCTATAGTGCCTTTCCTCCTGCCTCTCAAATAATTTCCCTATATTACCTTCATCCCCTCCCAAATACAGAGCATACCCCTGTTTCCCCTTTCCCCCATGGCCCCAGTTTGGTTGATTTTCTAGCATGACGTGGTATTTATGATATGGATACCCTGTTAATCTCTGTGTTGGTTATTAATTCTGTTAAGCTAGCACCACCCCCCCCATTCTGTTGTCTACAGTATCGTGGCATTTTCATGTCACTGTCTTGTAAGTGATGCCATAAGTCAGGGTGGGCCACTTGCACAAACATCACTCTCCTTTTGTAATCTGCAGCATCCTGAAACTCCTCATGTTGTTACCTTGTTAGTGGTGCCACAGGTCAGGGTTAGCCATCTGCCGGCAAACCCTAATCCATAACTCAAGTGAGTTCCTGAATTTTAGAAGCGAATAAAGGCAGGCTTTTCAGTGCCAAGGCTCATCTCTTTGTATGTGTCCCTTGAAAATTGGGACTTAAAGGTCAGCAATGAAGGAGGTGTTTGTGAAAAATGCTTACTTATTGATAGGTTAGTATTCTGAACATCATTAATAGCCTTATGCAGGAGATATCGACAGATTTAGCACCTCAGTGTAGCCATTCCAACTATATTTTATTTTCCAACAGATTGGGCTTCCTTGGTCTTGCAGAAAACCTCTTCCTAGTTTTCTGCTTAAACACAGCTTCCCTTAGTTATACCCAGTACAAAGATCCATCTAACGCAAAGATCTGTCCACATCACATTGAATACAGAACATGCCAAGCAATGTTGTTTTGTAGCCTTTGGATCTAAACTTTGTGGTGGTTGTTAATATTTGGTGACTGTGAAATACCGACCTTAAAATTTTCTTCAACCCATTTCATTCAACTGCTGGTAACCTTTTTTATTACAAATTAAGAAAACATTATTCTTCTTATTTAGAGAGCAGGGTTTAAATAGTTTTGATTTTCATACCCACTTTTTAATCACCAGTCATTTTAATCAGCTATCCCCCACTCTCCACCACCATGAGGACACAAATCTCTAACTGGAGTTAGAATTAACACCTTCAAAAAACTTGATAACAAACAAATAAAAATACAATCAGTGGACGTCTGATTTCTGAAAGACTCATATTGTACTCGCCTAGCATCAAAATAAAATCTATTTGGCAAGCCCACCTCAGCACCTGCTTAGATCTCTTTTTCCCTGCCAATTCTCATTACCCTTTGTGCAAATAGTGTAAGAACTCCACAGAGCATAAATATATTATCACTTTAATATCCTAAAAATATTTTAAAAATTCAATTTAGCCAAAACTTGTGAGAAACAAAGAGTTGCTTCTGCCCATTTCATTGACTCTCTCCATACTGAAAAGTAACGTATAACATGTTAAGTAATGGGTTATAGACTTTCCTTTTTACATCTCTCAATTACATTTGCTCCATTTGGTTAGTAGCAGGAAGTTGTTATAACCTATAGGTCTGACCAATAGAAAGCGTACATAAATACTTCCCAATCAGGATTTCCATTATTTTTTTATTTTATTTTCTTGTTTTATTGTTTTAACTGTGGTTGATACAAGGTATCAGTCAATTGCAGCTGTCACTCCTGGGCAAGAAAAAGAATTATCTGGATACAGACAGCATACCTGCCAAAACCTATGCAAGTTGTCATAACAGCTAGTATTGCTGCAGTGACTTTTTATATGTGAGTAGATTAATTTCTTCTTTCAAAGTATATCTTCAGCTCCTTCAATATACCTTTTGTTTAAGTTTCAAGACCTGAGACATGGGAAAACATTAGGACCTCAGCTTTGGCAAATCTTTCCAGGACTTGTTACTCAGGAAGAGTGAAGGTGAAGCAAGTGAACTCCACCAAATAAATGCCCACAAAAGACATTGATGTTCTAGACCTCTCATTAAATCACTAAGTTCTTGACTCTCAAAGGGACAGTATCTGACATAAGATCTCAGTCTCCAAAAATGTCAAGTCTAGAACATTCTCATTACTGCATACAATTTTGCAAAACACAGAGTGCATGAAAGGGGGAAAATATCATTGTATTTATTCATCTCGGAAAAGTGCAGCTTAGGCTCTTAGGTGACTTTTTCTAATAGGCTTTTTTTGTTGGATATTTTTTGTATAGCTTTATTAGATGTCTTCCCTCTGCCTTCTCTTATTCTGTCAGAGTCCAACACTCGTTCACCAGGTTCTTTTAGTTATTCCACGAGTGAAGGGTGTAACATTTCACATCAAATTTACTTGTTTGAAGACAGTGGATGTTACATGAGATTTTTGATTTAGCAGAATGATACAAAGTATACTGAAATCTCAATAAAAATATAAGCTACACTTAGCAAAAAATAGCAATTGCAATACACAGTTCAATCACAATACCAATGTGGTCCTCATTTACCAGTCTGTATAATATACTCACCAGCATGATGCTGGGTGACCCCAGTTGCTGAGAAGTCATTCATGCCCATTGCTCTCCTTGAAATTCTTCTGTTAGTTGTTTAGTTTTCATACTCTCTGTTGGGCTTAGCCAGGTATTCAGTCCCCCCATGATGGTCTGGGTAACACACTGTTTTAATGAACTCAGGGAGAAACATTTACACCACTACTTGACCCACTGAACTGTTGATAGCTGTTTATCTAAAAGGAAGGCCTCCCTCTGGTCCCTGGTGTTGAGATATAGTCAGCTTCTGTGCAACAGCTGTGGTCAGTCACACCCTGCATTATTCTCTGATCTTCATAGGTGCATCCTCCTCAACCACCTCCTCTGAGCCTTCTCCCATTGAAGGGGTTTATTCAGGGAGTCATATTCTACCTCTAGGGTTCAGTCAGTCACATATCTTACAGACATATTTCTTGTATGTATGCTTACCTTAATAGAGACTTCTTTCTTTTGCTAATGTGGTAATGATAATGTGAATTATATAAACATTTGCTTGCTTAGTGCACTGTAATTTGTTTATCTGTTGTTAAAAGGTTGTAGTGTGGCAGCAGGAGGGATGCTGCCTGTTAGCTTTGCTCTAGCTGGTGTGCTCTGAATTGGGTTGAAACCTCTGTAAAAGGAGATGGTAACCTGCTTGAGATCAGCCAAGCACAGGTAACTGCAAGGTGTTTTGAGAGAACAGATTGAGGAAGCAGGAAGAGAAGGAAAGGCAGGTGTCAGTTCAAGTAAGAAGGCCATGTAGCACTAACAGATGTTTATGTACCTTGTATAGACTTGCTTGTTCAGTTACTGTAACATTCCCTCCAGTGCAGATCATATACACTTAGAATACGAGAACTTATCCATTTCCTTCTGGTTTCCACAGACAGTGTTTCTGAAGATGCTAAAGCAGCTGAGTAGGCGACTAGTCCTTCATCTTTCCATTCTCACGTTATAAGATCTTTGACCTAGCAGCATGCTTAGTCCTTGAGAAAAGGCTGGACTAATTTTGGAAACCTATATCAAAGCTGATGAGTACCTAAAAACAAGCCTATAACATCATATTGGGCACTCAAACAATCATCCCTAGCATCTGTGGAGTTATCTCTTGTGTCTCTCTTTAACACTTTGTATTTTGAGTTCTACATGGATCAGCTTCTCAAGGCTTTCATTTTGGAAGCTTCCTCACTCTGGGTTGTAAGATATAACAAAAAATGCTTCTATAAATACATTAACAACAGAAAGAGAGCCAAGGAGAATCTCCATCCTTTACTGAATGTGGGTGGGCACATTGTCACGAAGGATGAGGAAAAGGCTGAGGTACTTAATGCCTTCTTTGCCTCAGTCTTTAACAGCCACACCAGGTATCCTCAGGGTATTCAGCTCCCTGAGCTGGAAGACAAGGATGGAGAGTAAATTAAACTCCCCATGATCCAGGAGGAAGCAGTTAATGACCTGCTATGCCACCTGGACACTCACAAGTCTATGGGGCCTGATGGCATCCACCCAAGGGTGCTGAGGGAGCTGGCAGAGGAGCTTGCCCAGCCACTCTCCATCATTTATCAACAGTCCTGGTTAACAGGGGAGGTCCCGGATGACCAGAGGCTTGCCAATGTGACACCCATCCACAAGAAGGGCCGGAAGGAGGATCCGGGGAACTACAGGCCTGTCAGCCTGACCTTGGTGCCAGGGAAGATTATGGAGAGGTTCATCTTGAGGACGCTCACAGGGCACGTGCAGGACAACCAAGGGATCAGGTCCAGCCAGCACGGGTTCATGAAAGGCAGGTCCTGCTTGACCAACCTGATATCCTTCTATGACCAGGTGACCCACCTAGTGGATGAGGGAAAGGCTGTTGATGTTGTCTACCTGGACTTTAGAAAAGTCTTTGACACTGTCTCCCACAGTATTCTCCTGGAGAAGCTGGCGACTCGTGGTTTAGACAGGTGCACTCTTCGCTGGGTAAAAAACTGGCTGGACGGCCAGTCTCTTCTCCCAAGTGACTAGTGACAGGACAAGAGGAAATGGCCTCAAGTTGCACCAAGGGTGGTTCAGGCTGGATATTAGGAAAAATTTCTTTACGGAGAGAGTGGTGAAACACTGGAACAGGCTGCCCAGGGAGGTGGTGGAGTCACTATCACTGGAGGTGTTCAAGGAACGTGTGGACATGGCATTGTAGGACATGGTTTAGTGGGCATGGTGGTGTTAGTTGATGGTTGGACTTGATGATCTTACAGGTCTTTTCCAACCTTAGGGATTCTGTGATTCTGTGGGCGGAATTTTGCTTTACACCTTCAGAAAAAGACACAGAGCATGTCTATTAACTACCAACTCCTTCTCTATAAATTACTGGATCCTTCTTGCTAAAAAAATGTGTTGCTTATGATTCAGTGAAGATCTATAACCACTACAAGTATTTCTGAGTCAGTAAATCTCACCACATCACGCACAGAAAACCAGCCTCTGACATTGCATTCAACTCTAGATACTTTGTCTGAAATCCAAAGGATAAATAATATTTACATTCTTTTAAACATATTCTTATTCTGCCAGCATAGAAGAGAGTAATATTTATTCACCTTCTGTGTTCATCAGCATTTCCCAAGTCTTATAGAATCAAAAGTTTTGATTATGCATTTTGGATTATGAATACAATTAATAGCTTTTCAACAGAAACTACACACTTCTATATTATAAAGTCTTAAGTGTCATTTTTTGAGAACACAGATGGAAAATTTAAAAATTGCTCCATTATTACTAGTTTTAACTATCCGGCCAAATGGTTGCTGTCATGACTATTAATCAAGGTAGGAAGAACTGCACTGTAAAATTACACAAGGGTCAGTACAGGTGAAACTTTTGCTTTATTGTTATTTTTGCTTCAAATTCTGCAAGTGACAACTACACAGCATGTATCACTGTCTAATTAAGTGATTTTAGAGGCTTGGTAACAGCCCGTCCCTGGGGAAGGAAATTAGATGACCAACTGATTTATTTTGTGGTTCATTACTATGCATACTGCTTTCAGGGCATCCCTATCAAAGAATGCAAAATCCAATGGTAATGAAACAGTATTTTTTACATTGAAACAAAAGGAAGAGATATTTCATAGAACCACGGGCTGTAAGTGCCACTTGATGAGGCAGGAAAAGGAGTACAAGATTCAATCTGGCACATACAACCCTGAAAAAAGACAGGACCTATATTAGAAAGCCGAGACTACACTCTTCCCCCCCCACATTTTAATAATGCTCCATCTGTACAAAACCTTCAGCAGTTGCAGAGATCATTTCTAAAGGGACGAGAATACCACATACGCTGGCTGAAGAAAAACATAAAATAACACCTGGAACCTTAAATCCCACTCAAGTACCTGGTTTGAAGCAGTGCAATAAAGGCAACCTCCCCGAAAGGAAAGGCAATAAAACTAAAAGGCAGCAATTAAAATATGCAACAGAAAAGCACGAGAAAGAATGCAGATATATTTTGCCACTTTCATAATAAAAACTGTGAATTCCTGCATGCACATATTCTAAAACATGTTGCAATAATGAAGAATAACTTGAAAGAACCAACACAAAGATATTGCTAAACCAAAAGCAGGAACCTTGTTGTCTCCACAATTCTTTGAGGTTTATTTAAGAAAAAGTTATCTGGTCCCTTGTTGATACTGCTAGTGATCTTTATTCTCAAATTGAAAAGTAACAAAAAGAGGCTTTTCCTCCATTTCCTTTGTGAAACACAAAACCTGCCCGTTTACCGATTCTAATTTAAATATGCATTTTTCTGTTCCCAGCTTCTAGACTGGGAGAAAAAAAGAGTAGTCTAAAAAAAGTTTCAGAAATAAAACGTAGACAATTTTCCAAATAAACTAAGGGATTTATTTGCAGAGATATCCAAAGCTCTGTATCAGTTGGGCAAAATTATTTTTTGTTGTTAGAGACGTTAATGTTTGTATTTTTTTCTTGTACACAGAATTGTTTTACTTATTAGAAATCTCTGTTTCACTCAGAATTATTTCAATAATTACATGGTACAAAAGCTCTTTACAGAAATCAAATAAGTTGTTATAAATAGGTATATTACACATATATATAATCTCTGTTGCAGAGCTTAATAGTTTATTTACATACTGATAACAATCTCCTCCAGGAAGAAAGGGCTGTTATTTAGGAAAAAGGTGACTGGGACTATAGACTCTGACACTTCAACTGCTTTATCTCAGGACAAACGAGCTAGACCTTCTCTCAGATGTCACTTTTACAAGGATTTGCCTATAATATTACCAGCAATAGAATTTCAATGAACTTTTCATACAAATTTGATTTTTTATTTTCACTATAGTAAGCAAATCTGAAACCTGGATATTAAACTGAATTGGAGGAATGAGTAAATGAATACATGAGTATTCTATACAGAAAAGCTGTTCATTTATTTGTCTTATTCACAGACTCTCTCTCCTAGACTATGAACCTAAGTTTTTGTTATCTCAGCTATTAAAGACTTGGTTTTACATCTATATGAATGCCAGTAATTTTTAATCGAAGTTTTATTTGTCCTTAAAGCATTTTCATAGCATTAAGAACTACATTACACATTCAGCAATATTTTGTATGTTTTACAACAATATTTACTGACTTCCGATTTCTATGTGCTCTCCATGTTTCCACAAAGCTTTTATTAAGTACATCATGGGCGCAGGCAACTTACAGTTTATTTGTTTCATTAGGTCAGTACCTAGTTCAGTAGCAGTATTCCACTAAATGACAGAATAGGATGTATCAATGTCAAATTATTAGACTGGAAACAAGCCTGAAGATGCCTAGAGAGAATCTACTGCACTACACGTGGATAATTGCTCTGTTGAGAAGAGTAATTTGACAACCCTTTGATAGAATGGTTTCTGAAAACACCTCAAAGTTATTAAGCAGAACAAACACTAGCCAACCCTCCATGGGGCAGGGCTTTTTGTTTATTGTTTTCCCCTACTCTGCAGATATGGGAAAAGAAGCTACAACTTCCCAGGTGGAATACATGGCATGCAGAAAAGAAAATATCTACTTGGTATAGATTTTTTGTATTTATACAAGGTAGGTATCCACCTTGGCGCAGACATGGTTAATTTTATCTATAATAAGAACTTGTAGGAAAGAGAAAGAATGGACTCTGACCAGTTTTACAAACACTGAGAAATGTCAGTTTTACAGAAAGACAGATTTAAATTCACAAAGTGTGCAAATCAGGATTAAGCAAAACTCACTACAGCAAGCACATCCTTAACTTTCCTGAAGGAAGTGGATTTGTTTTAATTTTGCTTCAGTGTTTTAGAAAGTAGGTTTGAACTGAAGCAAAGGTGAAATTCTTTCATCTTACTGATTTTTTTAAAAAAAGTTTTCAACAATTTGAAAAAAAAAGAAATGAAAGCGTTATTCACATAAGAGCTTAATATCACAGGGGCAAACATGTGCATGCATGATTCAAACTGGTTTTTTCTACTGCCCAAAATTATTAGAATCGTCATTTCCTCCTTCTCAGGAAACTGTCCAGCTTATCTTTCCCAATGACATGGTTCAATTTTGTATGAGCATCTGATCAATAAATAACTGGATATCCAAGTCTCACACTTCCCAAGAAGATCCCCTAACCATCAAACTAGATCATTCTTATTTTTACCGATCAGATATAAGCATATTATGAGATGAGGCAGAAAACTAATAGGACAGGCTGAGAGAACTCCACTGCAAAACCAACAGAGCCAAAGCCAAGACAAACAGAAGTATTCCTGCAGTCAGGATAATCTTTTAAGATGAGGTATATTGCTACCTGTAGAAAGAGAAGGAAATTGAAATTAAATCTCCCATATCCTGGAATTAATGCAATAATTTCTGATAACTTAAGTGAGAAGTGGCACAACATCTCTAAAAACGTTTTTGCTCATACTCAAAACCTTTTGGAAAATTCAATCCTACCTTACATTTAGTTTCAGGATGATGGAAAACCTGTGTCCTAGCAGCACTATCATTTACCACAGTGTAGTTAGTCATCTCCATCCTAGAGCTTACCAAGAAAGATGACTGCTGAGGTGAGAGTCTTCTGAATATTCAGTAATGCTTATAATCCCCCAAGGAATTGAAATGGAGATTCAGTTACTTCAGAGCCCATCTTAGAGAGTGCACAGCCAACTGAAAGATGAAAAGGTCTCAGACTCCAAGTACCTGACAACAAACAAGTGGAGTCTTGGAGCCCAAGTGTGTGCCTCAGGCAGAACAGCTGAACCTAGGAATGTGCCTTCATAACCTGCTAGGAGCAAAAATTCATCTTTAAGCAGACTGAGTTGTCACAAAAATAATAGTGGCTCCAACAACTGGGTTCAGTTGCAATAGAGATAACTATATACAGAGCACTGGGACAGTTGTCACTAACCATCTTTAATAAAACATGTCCTAAGCAACTTTTCAACTCACACGAGTGTTTCCAGTCATTTAGCTCTACCGAGCTGCCTACCTCAATGTCAATGAAAGCACTTGAAGGAGAATTTGTTTGCTTTCTCTGCTTCATGGAGAAAAGCAAAAAGTCATGCAAAAGTCATAGCTGAAGTCAATCAGAACACAGGAGTAATATACCAAATTCACGAAGTTTCTTTGCAGGTTTCATTTCCTACAGAAGGCTCCTATGCTGAAGGAGGGTCAGCCCATATTGTTTCAAAGATTTCAACAGATTTAAGTCAATCAGAAAAATAAGCAAAATAAACCACAGTATTCATGAAGCATCTGTTCCTATTCCAGATGGATATTTTCCCATCTCTTTCTTATAGCATAATTTCAAATTATTTGTAGGACATCTTTATAAATAACAACCTTGGGCACTGCATAACTGAATGTAATTAATATCATAAAGAACAGTGAAAAAATCAAAACACATGCTATTCTGAAGAAAAAAATATTTGGATTACCTAGATTTTGAAGAAATGCATTTTACCTATTCACACCTCTCTCCATCAACACCTCTAAACAGCAGCATACAAAGCATGACAAAAACGAAAAGGATATTCTATTGCTACCAAAATAACTAATTCTAGTGATCTATGTTTAGGGATGATAATGGATTTAGAAGTGAAAAGAATAGTTCCAAGTAGATAAAAACTGCATAAGGTTATTAGTACTCTCTCTTGCAACGCGTACATCATCTTGAGTCCTTCCACCTTTAAAAGCAAAATGTCTTTTACACAGTGGGTAATGAATGTAAATATAGAACACGTTAATTACTCACACTGCTATGAATTTTCAAAAATTTGTGATTAGATTGTAGGATGGCAGTAATACTGATGTAATTCAAGGGGATTTTGAATTCTACTCTGGTTAATGATACTAACTCTGTAATGTCAGGTATACTTATGTATGACTAATGGAAGCTTGTTATCAGTATAATAGTGCAAATATTTAATAAAATAGAATGTTTTCTATTTTCTGTAACAGTTTATTCCAACCCCCTTTACCGTAGGATACATGGTGTCCATCTGTTAACTGTAGGACAGTTAACCTAAAATCCAAACCTAAAAATCTAGATCTAAAATGTAGTCCAGAATCTGCAATACATTTCTGAAGAATGTTGGATTTTTCCTGTTTCGAAATGAATGCTCAGTGAAAAATCAAATTAATTTCCATTTAAAATTCAACTAGAAAAACTACAAAGTAGTAAGCAACTGAAAACAACTTTTTTTATTCCCCAAGAACTATAGTTCTATATTTCTAGTAGATTCTCACGGAGTCGTGAAACAACTTCAGAAACCTTCCACATCACTGGTAGTTTAAGAGTTTGCAAAAGATTATTGCTCTGGTTTTCTTTCTTTGTCCTCATACAACCTCTCTTTTAAGTGCAAAGCTTTACAAACACAGTCAAGGGAATCACCATGGGCAAAAGCTGTTCGACTTCAGAAAATAACACTTTAAGTCAATTTGACAGGAAATTTACAGCACTTTCTGGCACAAATTGTTGCATAGATACAACATGACATTACTCTCAGAAAACTTTACATTTGACCATATTTAAGTGAAACATTGTTGATTCTAGTTTTGAAACTAGTTGCACTAGGACCTCAAAATCTGTTCTGTTGGTCAGACATTAGTAATTCATTAGTCACTAAAGGCTACAATGAAAATCAAAGATTAATTGTTTCTCTTCTGCTGGTGAAATATAATCTCCACAGCAACCAAGTACAATGAATCATCAGCTATGTTTGTTCATAGATGTTACTATTTAAGCAGGAACTTGAAAGTTATCTTTAGATTTGCTAAGGTATAAATTACAAGAAATGTTAGAAAGAAGACAACCCTAACTATGTTATCAAATGTCTTTTCTTTGTAACCTCCTCCAAGGTTTACAACATGAAGATGGAAAACAGGCTGTCAGCTGGCAGACAGCTTTCCAGCTTTCCTTACATACATTTTATTATTTTTATTATAATACCAATCGAAGGCTTTGTCAGTATGAATATATTCACATACTAAAACCATTTCCAGATGTTCCCGTTTATGGTGTGTCTATGTATGTTCTCTATCTTGGCAATGGATAGATTCAATACAGATGCACTTACACCAAGCAATTTCTACAACGTATTTTTAAGTTATTTCTAGGACAGCTGTGACAAAGCTGGATTCCCTGAATCAGACATAAGCTGTGACTACAAGTACCAGTGGATTTTAACAAACAAACTGCACAGAGTGTAGTGTGATAGCAAAGAAGGGAAGAGTATGGAGAAAAAGGGATATTGACCTTTGATGGGCAACAAAGAGAGAAAAACTTTGGTAAAGTAGGAAACAGCAGTATTAAATCTCAAAAAGTAAACAGGAAATTATGCTAATTCAATTCCTCTGGTTATTACTAGTGAAGGGGAAAAGAATTTGAGAGGACATCTACATTACTACAAAATATATCTACATCTTGATTATGTGTCATTATCGAGTCATATCTCAGGATCCACTCCCCAGCAACTTATAATACTGTTCAACATGTAATTCCTCATGGGAACATCTTATTCCCTATGGACATTATGTCGTTCATATGTATCCCAAGGTCCCTCACATCTTGTTAACTAGAGATACTTGGCCATCACTACTTAATGCATTTTATCTGCACTCTGCCCATATCCGTACCAAATTGAGGTTAAGATAGGAATGAACTGTTTCTGTTTGTGAAGTGTGAATGTAAAAAGATGTTTTCTGAAACTGAAAGTGATGTCATAAGCATCATTATCTGAATTGTAGAAGCTACCAGGGCTTGAAGTGTTACACTTATAGCAAATGTAATATTAATGGGGAAATCATAACAGATTTCATAACAGTGTTTTCTAATGCAAAGTGATAAGTAACTAGGGTGGGACAAAAAGCATAAAAGAGCAGTAGTGTCTGAAACTCATATTACTTTACAATTGCTACATGAAGAAAAAGACTTTTAGGCCTTCCAAAGCCTTTTTCTACGTTCTCCAGTAGCTGGCCATACAAAGGTGGTGATTACAGTACAGAAATACATTTCAAATGCTTTCTGAAACCTGTTTATGACTGATTGTCATTAAACTGTGGCCTAATATTACATTGACTGCTTGCAATGTATTTTAATATTGTATTGATGGAAGTCTGAACTGATCAATGCTGTGGCTTACTCATATTCATAGCATTATGATTGACATATATAGTAAAGCTGAAATAAAAGTTGGTTTTCCAGCACGTAGGCTTTCCAAGCTATCCAGGAACAAATACCACTTACTTTCACATGCTCTGCACATTAAAGTGAATGTCAAGTCCAAAAGGTGCCACTCCATCCTTCTAAAATTTGAGACTGACCAGAAATAGGTTCATTGAAAAACTTCCGTATAGAAAAAGCAGACAGCATAGTGGCAATGAAATTCAGGAGCTGCCTATTTGGACAAGCAGAGGCCTCATTCCACCCTGAAGAAATGTCTTAAGAAATTGTTGGACTCCAGCTATAGTCTTTTCTCAATAGAGTAAACCCTACTGTTAGAGAGCCAGGCAAAAGGTGCGCTGTACCCTGACCAGCAGCAGCAGAGATCAACGGAAGAATTTTCACATTGCCTTAGGATGTAACATTTACCATCACAAAGCTTTCCTTCACTTTTCCCCTCATGGGTTGAAACTTCTCTAAAGCAGTCTGCAGGATGTTTGGGTTTTGTTTTTTTTTTTTTTTTTTTGAATGGGCGTGTGAGGTAAAAAAAAATGTATTCATATGAAGTGATTCAGTATTTGATCTCAGTCTTTCATATTTCATTCTCTGCATCAAGCCTTCAGATAAAAATGAACATATAAAACCTTTTAAAAGTTTACTTTTTACTTTTTTTTCAAGACACATTGAGCAGCTTCTGCCAAAGTTGTGGGTTTAGTAAGTAATTCAGATTTAATGTGACCTAAAACTGACAGAGGTGGAAAGAGGGAAAAGAGGTAAGAAAGTGGGGGACTTGGCTGATTTCAGCTGCAGAGCTTTGTTCCATATATTGGCTTTAATATTAATCCTGGTTTGGAAAAAGTCTTTAAAAATATTACTAATTTAAGAGTTCTCAAATCAGAATCATGACCAATGTTTCCATGCCTCAGCTGTCAACAAAAAGGAAATTATCTCTCATTTGATGAATCAACAGCATACTAACAAACAGAGAAAGCCTTGTCTAGCAATACAGTAGGCAGAATTATCTCTGTTCATAAAATTCTAAAACTTTTTTTTGTTATCAGGTGAAGTAGTAGTAATGGAAGTAAAATTCACGTAATCATAAAAATATTATTTGGAAGGCACCTCTGGAGTCTCTAGTCCAACCTCCTGCCCAAAGTTGGTCTATCGACAAATCAGGTCAGCTGGGGCTTTATCTAGCAAAGGCTTGAAAAGATCTAGGATCAAGATACCACTACCTATTCCACTCCAGCACTACTCTACTAGTGTAAATGTTTTCTCCCAAGTTGCAGCTTGAGGCTATTGTGACTTGCTTGTCATCTGCCACTGAAGAGGAGAGTTTGTGCCCATCACCTTTGGCACACTTTCAAGTAGCTGTAGGCCACCCTTCTAGGCTCCTCTTTCCTAGACGAAACAAGCTCACTTTCCTCAACCTCTCCTCGTGGGACATGTGTACCCCAAATCATTGTAGTAGCCATTGTGGACCCTCTCCAGCTACTCAACATTGTTCTTGAAGCAGGCAGCCAAACCTGGACACAGCAGTCCATGTGTGTCTTTACCAGTGCCAAGTAGAGGAAAATAACTTCCTTCAAATCTACCAGCCACGCTCACCCTAAGGAACTCCAGTGCGTGGTTTGCCTTGTTTAAGATGAGAATACATTGCTGATTCATATTCAGCTTGACATCTACAAGGATATCCAAGTCCTTTTCAGGAGGGCTGTTTCTCAACAAGTCAGTTCCCAGCCTGTAATGCATGGATTATTCTACCCCTGGTACAGACCCTTGCATTTCTTCTGTGCTGAAATTAATAGGTTTCTGTTGGCCCAACCCTCAACTTTCCCAAGGTCTCTCTGGATTGAAGTTTGACTGTTTGGTTTGTTAGTCATTTCATCCCATTTGCTGTCATCCACAAATCTGATAAAAGTGCAGTCTGTCTCATGACTCAGGTCAGTGATGAAGGTATTCAGTAACCTGGGCCTCTGGAGCATTCTACATCTTACCAGCAACCAAGTAGCTGTTCATCCATTGATTACTACATTTTAAACATGAAGATCCAGCCAATGTTCAGTCCACTTAATTATCCATATTTCCAGTCCATATTTCATGAGCTTCCAAGTGAAAATACTGCGGCAGATGGTGTAAAAATTCTAACTAAAATTAAGGTATATTGCATGCACCACTCTTTCTGCTTCCCCTTCCTCATTTCAATGTAGAAAGCAATTACGTCAAGCATGATTTAGCCTTCATAAGTCCATGCTGACTATTCCTGACTATCTGTTTGCCCAGACAGCCAAAATTTAGACAGATATTAACAGGATGTGAAACTACTTCATGTAGAAACTTACTAAAACCAGGATGAATTTGCCACTCATTGCCAAAGAGTGGACAATCCAGACAGGTTCTAAACACTGAGAAGAGATAATTAAACCATGAAATCTGTAAATGACTTGTGGGATGTGACTATTAATACAGGATTGTTAAAATGCATATCACCTGAGAGAATACTTTAATGCTAATTAAGTTTTATAGCACACCATAATTCTAATGACTCATGGCTCAGTTACAAGAAGGAAGAGCAATTGCTAACACAGGCACTTACGCTAACTCCATCACTCAGCTTAGAATCAGAAATCATTTACAGCTACCATTAATTATAAGCTCAATTCTACCTTTTCATCCTAAAACTCTCTTTTAAAACCCAGTTTCACACATATGGCTGTATGGAAGGAAAGTTTTTCCAGACAAACACCCTAGCTGCCATTCCCAGATAAAGTTATGTCATATGATTGCATGCATATTCTTCTTCATTAAAAGCTATTTTTGTCTTAAACCAGGTGGTCTACCCTGTAAGGCTACCATTTCTCTATAACAGTGAAGTTAATGAGCAACAATTAGAAAGCAGGTGTTCAAGTACAGCTTTACTAAGCCTCCTGACTTTGAACACAAAACTTGCTAGCTTATGCTGCTCCATGGACTGTTCCAGAGATTTTGCTCTGATTTCTCAGTGCGAGCCCTGGAGCATCTTCATTTTTTGCACTGCTCCATAGCTGAGACTGCATATGGCCAGGATTACATCACAGGGCAAGGTGATCTCCCTGGTAACTGCAGATACTGAGTTCTTTTCCAAACAGCTTAGCTATTACTCTGATTATGCACACACTTCTCTACAGCCCGTTGGTATAACTCTCTGGCAGCTCACAGAGGAGTGAGCATTTTGCTGGTTGGTAGACCTAGGCAAAATCTGCGGGTGCCGACTTTGAAATAAGGGTGACAGCTTTCAGAACAGAAACATGAAGCAAAAAGTGAGAAAGAATAGAATAAAGGACTGCACTGCAGGAGAACTACATTCATACAAAATTGATACACTATTTTTCTAAGAGGTAACCAAATTATTGAAATGAAATGTATATTTTTCTCATTACAGAATAGCAGCAGAGAATCACTGCACTGTGAGGAAATGCAGACAAGAACATTTATGCATCAAACCTTCAGCACAGAATTAAAATCTCTTAGTCTTCAGGTGTGAGCAAAATGTGTTTAACTGACTACATGGCAAGGCCAGCCAGGTCAGAATACATCTAACAATAGAAACGGCAGCAGAACAGCAGCACGCTGTTCCAGAGGGAGAATTGGTAATACTAAGACAACAAAGGACCTTATGGAGGTAGCCTGGTTTTGACAATTTTTTTCTTGAATTATTTTAAGAATTTCAGACTTTTTTCTTGGTTGGTAGAGGAAAGAAACCATGACAATTTTGACCAGAGCATTTTCCAGCACTAACAGGAATTTTTGCAGAATGGATTCTGGGAGCTTAGGGAAGTAGGAAAACATTGTATTTCAGAAACATTTGTACATTTGATCTTCTAGAATGTATCAAAATGAACCACCGCATAACCTTTAATTTTCAGTTTTGTAATGATTTAAGAGGAGTTTTACACGTCAAAATGTGATTTTTTTTTTTTTTTTTAAGAAATCCAGAAGTTCATTCATTTTTCTATTCATCCTCCCGAGGGTTTAAATATATAATTTCACTGAGCAAGACTTTGGCATTCCAGTTGCAGTGATGTTACAAGATGTTCCTGAAATAGGCTGTCAGGAAAAAAAAAAAAAAAGGAAAAAAAGAGGTGTAAAAGAAGTGGAGGGATGAAGAGTGACAAATAAAACTCGAGTAAGAGATGTAATGAAAAGGTTTGAGACAGAACACAGTCCAGAGTTGGAAGAGGCCTTTCAAATATTTGTGTTCCTTTCAAAGACAAGGAAGTGAATAAAAACCTAAGGGAAAGAGCGGAGGGGAAATAAGAAAGTTTCACTGTTTGTGGGTAGAAAAAGGCAGTCTCAAACAAAGACCTGTATGTTGCAGTTCATTCTGAAGAAGAGAAACACATCAAATTATGTAAATTCCACCATCTGATTAAAGTAATGTTGAGTCGAGCACAAAACACACTGTATCAATTGTTAGTCTGACAATTGCTAGTTAGACATTTAGATTTACATTTGTTACCTTTAGCAGAGACTCCAGATTACACTGGGAAATCAGAAAGATAACACAAATTACCATTAAAAATTCAACTGTGATGGTAATTGTTTAGAAATTTAGACAATAATAATGCAATCAATTGCTTTACTGATGCTAGCACACATATTTAATATAATTGCCACCATTTACGTGACTCATCAGCATTAGTCTTCTACATTTTCTAACACTCAAGTAATAAAAAGACACCATTCAAATAAGTACTTTCATTCCAAGTTTTCACATGGGGAAGGACATGAATACCTAGTCTGAATGAGATTGTCAAACTGAACATGTGGTTTTGGACATTTTTTTTCCCCAGATGACTGACACAAGATGCCCCTTCCGCATCCTAATCTTTTCTCTCCTCTCTCAGAACTCTCTCCAAAAAATGAAGAAATGGGTGGAAAAAACTTAATGAAGAAAAACATGTAATTTTCCTTACGAGTTTCTTCTATACCTTCTAACAGAATAGGTATATTCCATTCTAAGAGGCTGGGAAAAGGGACTTACCCCGAGTTTTGTGGAAAAGACAAGACCATTATTTCCTAGATGCCACCATGCCAATTACCATTTTTTCCACCACATTGTTCTACCCTGCTCTCCCACAACTTAAAAGTGACCATGATACATAAGTACATTTTTGTATCACCTCTCTTTCAATTACATTTGAACAATTTCTTACAATAATATCTCTCAAGTACAATTCTCAGCAGAAATTCACTTAACTGATAGTTCAGAAGAATTATTGCCATTCCATAGATACTTCCCTTTCAAATTACGTTTGAACAATTTCCTACCATAATACCTCTCAAGTACAGTTCTCAGCAGAAATTCACTTAACTGATAGTTCAGAAAAATTATTGCCATTCCACAGACATTTCTTCAGAGCGACTGCAAGGTGTACCTGCGCAGGCCTATGGTTTTCATCTCAGAAACATGTGCTCTAGTCACACAAACCCTTTTCATACTTCATTGCCATACAAAGGACTTGTGCATTCTTTTGGAAAAATTGCTTTATAAACATGGGTTTAGGATTACTTAAGCTTTCAGGTTCATGACAGGTATGAATGACATACGAAACTGGATTATTTAATCCTGTATTCTGATATTAAGCCATCACAAAAAATGTTACTGCTCAAACTAGCAAAATTCACACTCCTTTTTAGAGACTATACTGGCTATATGGACCAGGACAAAACATTTTTATTAATCACTTATTACAACTCTTTTTATTGCACATGTATGTTCCTTATTCTCATTTCTACTTTTCTTCATTGTAACAAACTATTTTTTTCCACTAATTAAAAAAAAAACAACGATGCTGAAGACACATAGAACAGGAACTTTTGAACAGTGTTTTTTTTCCTAACACAGAAATGTCTAATTTGTTAACACACTAGTATTTTCATTAAGGACATTGTTAAAGATGGTTTTCCCATAAACAAAAGTTTTCAACACTTACACAGGAGATTATACTTTTCCTTCATTAAGAAAATGTTACAGATGAAGAGTGTGGACGACTTCTACTCTTACATAATCTTCCATACCGCTTACTATTGGTAAGCTCCCAGCTGGAGTACTGTGCCCAGTTCTGTGCATCATATAGAAAATATGGGCACTTAAGAAAGAATTCAGAATTTTAAACTTATCAGAAAAAAACAAAACATGATATAAAGTAAATATTTTCTACACTTACAAGGGATATCCAAGACGTGATGTTAGTTCTTTGGGATTTTGAGTAAATTTGTGTATACACACTAACAACTGTAAAGACTACGGAGGACTGAAATAAGCTCCTGGGTATCAGATAGCATTGTCTCCAAATGCCTGAGGTTTTTAAACATCTTAGGTAACATCTGCCAGGGATATTGAGGTAGTTGACATGTCTTTAAGATCCTACAGGAGAGGGGATTTTTATTATTCCATTTTTTGCTTTGTTGGCTGCATGAAAGAACAAGAAACTTTCTTTTATGTGGTTTTCACTTTCACAGGGTCAATTGATCAAGGTTCACCTCAGAGATTACTTTGTGACTCCAAAACCATCTAAACAAAAAAAAAAAAAAAAACCAAAACAAAACCAAAAAAACCCACACCAAAAAACCCCCCACAAGCATTTTCTCAAGACAAAAAAAGGCCATTTCTCCTAAGGTGACCAATTTAAAGTGTTAGGACATAGTAGAAAGACTATCACCAAATGCATCAAATGATCCCTTACCTTTGAAAAGCCAGCTAAGTAGCACTCTAAGCACTTCTATCCCAGATAGTCTCCTGTGATTCCAGGAGAGTACATCAAAGAATCATGTTCATAAACTAATCAAACACCACCCTAGGGTTTAATATTACACCTATAGTTCAATTTATTTCTCTTATTACAAATTGACTAGCTTCCACTTGGTAATATGCACCATAAGAGCTAAAACTTTACTTTTTATACTCTTAAGTTCCACCCTTTCTATTATTCCAATCCCTCATAAAATCTACTTCCTCCTGTATGAAATTCTAGCTTATTAATATACCTTCCTTTCCTGCCGAGACAGTAAAGCAAGTATTAAATAAAACTTAGCAGAATTATCACTGACAAATTTTACTGATTACATCTCTCAATTCTGGTACTTCCAGTTTCAACACAACTTGTTGTCTCCATTGTAGTCAATTCAGTACCCATTTTATGGCCAAAGCTGGGGAGCTCTATATTCAAATATTCGTTTGGAAGCTTCAGAGTCACCTGTGGGACACAATTTATAGCACTCACATAGTTTTCTGAATGTTGAAAGAAAACAGTAGAACTTAATTGTTCATAGATTATCATATTTTACCACAAATGTCTTTGTATTATATATGTCACATGCTTCTTCTGTGTTCTATTTTAAAAAAAATATTATGGAAGCAAAACTGATGCAGCTCCTTTAAAGTGCCTCACAGTATGCTTGTGATCACCTGAGGGAAATCTAGTTATTCTGCTGATAATAGTGGCTAAACCCATCTGAGGTAGCAACATGTAACACAAAACCAGTCAGCTTTGGGAAGATGACAAATGAAATGGACAAATTTAAGTCTGAAGAAATTGTTTTCAAACTTTTTTTAGGAAATAATTTTGGTAGCTACAATTCATATTGAGCAAAAATCTGTTACACCTTAAGATTACCTTCAAAAGGGCATATAAGTACTTTATCGGTAGCTCAGTCATTTCACTGCTGGAGCAGATGATTTGATTTATTCTCATTCTAAATTTCTGATCCAGTCTCCAGTCATTGTTAATAGGCCAATATAGTCCTGTACATTTTTTAAGACGTAGTTATCTCAAATTACCCATCACTATTATGAAGAAAATAATATACAAAGTAATTTTAACTTGTATATACTATTATAAAACCCTCCAAAATAAAAGGCCTCATGGTTCATCACAAAAAATGCAGGAAGTGATAATTGCTCACATTTCTATAGTTCTATCAGACACATAAAAACCAGCAAGTCCAGTGTAATGATGACATTAAATGAGTGATTCTTCACTCCCTATCTGTCCATGCTGTTTTCCCCACACAATGAAGGAGGAAGATTGACACATATTCACTTCTTGTACATTTTGTTCTGATAGAAGCAAAACATTTTGAAGCAGAAAGGCCAATTATCGTATCAAATATTTCAGCTATGATGTAACATTCCTATATTTACACAATATGCAATATTTCTTTGCCAAACACTCCTTTATTCTTTTATTCATTGCTAAGTAAATGCACGGAATGAGTCATCAGATTGATTAGCATACTATTTTTTCATGTCTTTCTGAACAATTTCCATGTTAAGACAGGTAAAGTAAAAATTTAGGTAACAGTCCTAGTCCAAAGAGACACTTATTATCTTTTATTTTGCTACTTGGCCCATTTCCAATTTTAGTGACTTTATTTTACTTTAAAGCAGCCGTAAGTTGAAAAATGGAGTAAATAAAGTGGTTATCTCACAGCCTCCACACTGCACCAAACTAGCTACAAAACTTGATTTCAAAGCAACTCCATCTCCATCCCTTCTTTTATCAGGAGAGTACTAAAGCTGGCATCAGTTCACCTAATTCCATTAAATCTATTAATCCATACTTCTGTTAGATGGTATTTAAGACTCTATGTAGTTGTGTTTACATTGTTTCATTGATTTCCATTAGCTTTAAGAAAGCAAAATTATGTTAACCCTTACATGTTCAACATTTTTATTTTAAAATGAAACCTACAGTTTTGGTTAAAAGACTCAAGAAAACAACACTAATATAATGAACAGTTACAGGACCCTTTCTACCTCCACAAAAAAAAAAAAAAAATGTGGAGAAAGAAGCTGAAGGAAGTTGTACAAGCAGACACAACTGATTAATAATAAAACAGAAGAGAATGCTTGATCAACCTCATAGCCTTCTATGATGTAACAAATGGCTTGGTGGACGAGGGGAGAGCAGTGGATATTGTTTATCCTGACTTCAGCAAGGCATTAAGCACTGTCGCCCATAAAGTTCTCACTGAAAAACTAGATAAGTGAAAGGTAAGGTGGGTTGAAAACTGGCTGAACTGCCAGACACAGATGGCAGTGATCAGTGGCACAAAGTCCAGCTGGAGGCCAGTCACTAGTTCTGTACCCCAGGAGTCATTAATGAGGCCGATACTCTTTAACCTCTTCATTAACAACTTTTGCAGATCACACAAAAGTGGGAGAAGTTGCCAACACACCAAATGGTTTTGCAGCCATTCAGGGGACTTCAACAGGGTGGAGAAATAGAGCAACAAGTATCTCTTGAAGTTCAACAAAGGGAAATGCAATGTGCCGCCCCTGCAGGCCCCCAGCGCTACCAAAACCTTGACACCTGTACCCAATACAATGGCACCTGAGCTGTTTGATAGCTATTACTTCTTTCTGGAAGACCTTAGAAAACAGCTTTCCAAGCACTAACTTGCAGCTCAAGCACCAGCATCTGTGGGGATTCATTACAGCATGGAATAGATCACGTTTAAAACAGAATATTGTCAAAACCAATCCTTATTCACTTTATTATGAAATAAGTGATTATCTGTCATCTCACAACAGAGGCTACAGAGTCATTTAGTTAGCTTTTCTAATTCATAGCACCATATTGTGAGTGCTTAACTTCTAAGTAATGCATCATATTTCGTAATGGTAGATTAGACCTCCAAGACACTTTTTGGTCATGGAATAAAGCTTACTCCTTTCCATCCATGTCAGCTGAACACACACACCTTCACAGATATTCCTGTTTAAAATCTGCATAAAGCGTATTCCACTTCAAACTTATAAGGTAAATTCATGTTATTTCAGTTTCTGCTCTCTTCCTTTAGCAGGTAGTACAAATTCAAATTACCTAAAAGATAAAAATAAATTTTATCTAAATCCTATACATGTTTTTCACCTAATATATAAAAAATAAATGTGTTTTAACAATGTATTGTGTTAAGGAAAGCATCTATGGCTATAATACTTAGGAGAAGAAACATCAACTGTTATTTATCCTCCAATTTTAAATACAATATAAAGCTGTAGTCAAATATTTACACATAATGGAAGAGAGATTGCTTCAATGCAGTAGTAAAAAGCATTATTCAGGGAGACACTATATTTTTCCTAAAGCAGATTAGAAACATGCACACAGAAATATTTTGAAGTACTGAATGAGTGCTTAATTGTATTCAAATTTACAAAACACTGTGCAGCTGAGGCTCTTTTGTCACCTCTCACTTCGATGCTTTCTCACTTGAGGGCATCATACTTATTTCATTAAAATCAAAACAAAACAAAGAAAAGCTATTATGGATGTTCAAACCTACAAATGGGTGACTAGCAAGTGATCTTCAGTATACTTGCATTTGGGAGTCCAAATGTATTATTCATTATTATTTTAGGCTGACATTTAATTAACACAGTTTATTATCACTATTTTATGTAAAACACAAATATTCATCATATGTATTAAAAGATTATTTTATATGTACAAGTATGTTCCTATCCACATATGCACCCAGAAATTTAAGCAAAAAATGTACTCAGCTTTTCTAGAAAATCAGCTGGAGTGTATAATCATATTTCAGAAAAACAGACATTTAAGTACCCCAGTGCCAGGGTGATCAGGTTTTACATTTTGTCATTCTTAGATAGCTTCAAAATAATAAAAAAATATAACATAAAACCTCTTTGTGGGGGGAAAAAAAAGATAAATTAATATATGTCATTACTAAAAATACTGGGTAGAATTGAATGAGGCTGAAAACTGTTAATCCTTTTTTCTGGCACTTTGTCTTCAGTATGCAAATTTGGGCTTGAAATCAACTGCAATTTCTTAGTTCGTCTTAGTGTTTTGCCAATTTCTTGATAAGGAAATTTTCTTCTGCCACTTTCATTTAATCCATACTTTTAAAAGAAAATGTCTACATACATTTTTACTATTGTCAACATTAAAAAACAAACAGCCTACATTTGCTTCCTGAACTTTATATTGTGCAACAAGAAATGAAGCAATCAAGTCAAATGTAAAAAGAATTACTGAAGAATCACAAATATAATGTGTAAAATCTCATAACCTTTAAAGGCCATCATAAAACCTTGTATGTGCTCACCTTCTATCTCTCTACGTATGCTTATGAATAGTTAGGTCTATCACGGTGTCCTAACTGTAAAACAGTGACATAAAGTAATCCATTATTACACTAGTCCTAAGTAAGGCAATTTATAATTACCATTACTTCCAGTAACTCTCCTGGCTTTGCTTACTTTATGAGTCTATAAAACACATCAACTCCAGCTTTAAATGAAAATAAAATAAATAAATAAAAAATCTAAGTACTATAAATTAACTTTTGTTGTCTGGAATGAGGTGAAGAAGCCCAGAAAAGCAAACTTTTGAGCAAGGTCCCTTCAGAGGCATATAGATAATGTTGGTCAGCAGACTGCTTCACTTCCTCTAAGTTAACATATCCTACCTTGCCAAATGACTTACTTACTTTTTCTCCCAGTCCTTACTACTCCAGAATAAAGCCTCAAAAGTAGACACCAAGGTCTTGGGACACTCTCCAAGGCAGATCAGACAGACAGGGAGGAAAACTAAGGTCGTCTGAAGTATGTCTTTTCAAGTGTGCTTTCAAGGAACATGCAGGCAAGTGATGAAAACAGATGTTTTTCAGTTCGAATTCCAAGGTCAACACAAAAGTTAAAGACAGATGGACTACTGTTTAGAGACACAAGTAGGCAACAAACTCACCAGCTTGCCAGGATGGTGGAGGCAGGTCGCTTCCAAGAGCATTCACTTACATGATCACAACCACAACACAACACACTGTCTTTGTCAGCTATTCTTACCATTGCTATGGGCCAGTCCATGTAATTTATTTGTATTTGGCCCTACCAAGTTAATAGAGCAACTTGTATTCTGTGGCTAGCTACCTTCCTCTTTCACCAGTTACCATGGTTACGCATGGCCTGACTTACCATAAATGCAGTGTTTCTGCTAACTTATACAAATAATTTATGCTTGCCTGACAGCAGTCTATGAATTCTCCATTTTACCCATATGTTAAAAGCCCTCACAGCTCTTACTTGCTAACTCTTACACCGGACCAGTCTTAGACTGTCCCCCATTCAAGAAAGTTAGCACCAGCTTGCAGCAGTTTAATCCCTCACTGGCTTCCTAGTGCTTTCCAAAAGACTCATGCCCTGCAATTAACAAGAAATTAGCCTACTATTATGCTTCCATCTATTCAAGTAGCACAATATTGTCCTAGGCAGAAATATAAGCATTTGTTGAACAAAAAACCAAAATTATAACAACCAGAGTGTGATAACACATTCAAAATTCCTATGACTGAATGACCACGGTGGTATCATTTCAAGCTTAGGTGGAAATTTTCCAATATGTCTATTTAATATGGTGCCATAAAGTCTCTTTGGCCTTGCTGATCAACCTAACACTTTATACTCCTGCTCAAAATCTTGTAACATCTGCTTTACCTCTTTGAGCAGAAAATTTTGAAAATAGTGAAAGGAATTGTTGTTCTAGGTAAGAATGTACCCTGGGCCATAGATTGTTTAAATGGATAAGAACAATTAACTGAAGTCCAAAAGCACTTTTGTCCAGATTAGAGGAATGTCCAGATTTTTTAATTAAGGTAGAGTCTAGATATGTATCCATACCTGCAATTCATACTGATGCCGTAGAAAGATCAGATAGTGACATGAAATTTTGCAAGTTGTGGGCTTTATTTCTGAAGTCTATAGGAAAAGAAGTAAAGGTATCTTTGGTACCAGCAATCAAGGTAGACATTTACCATATAATATTAGAAATAAAATAAACCCTCAGTTGAGCAAAACCAGGAAAAAATCTCATAGCTGGTGGTTATGTTTTCCTTGAAATTCTCAGTCCAACTACCTCTACAGCAAAAGAATGTTAAAAACATCAGAGACAGTGTATCTGTGTATGCTACGTGGAAAAAATCTAACAGCACTCAATTGTTATTCTCCCTCAAAAGAGGAAAAATATGATTTAATTGATTTCAGGATCAAAGAATGCAGTTCACAAATGGAAAGGACAAACCTGGAAATTGAACAAGCATGTGAAGCAATCACCTTGGCCCATGTCAAAAAAGATCATCAGCCCTTTGGAGACCCAGCTACAGAGAACAGGACATTAACACTGATTGAATGAGACATACCAGGGAACTGGAAGGCATTGTCTTGTGAAGAAAGCACAGGCACCACAATATTTTGAGTGAGAACATGGAGTGCTAGGAGATCAGCAAGACTAAAGAGACAGATCCAACAGTGTCAGATTCAACAATGAGAAATTGCAAATTATCAAAAACACATGAAAAACTTCTCTTGTTTTCATTTACCTCACAGCAGCCAAAAGGAGACTGTATAGTGAATCCCACCACAGGTTCATAAAAGCTTAATTTTTCTTGAACATCAAATTCTCACAGATAATACAAATTTTGAGAACTGACATCTCATCACCTGAATAAAGGAAAAAGAACTCAGATTATCTACTCTCAATTTTGAAATTGCTGTTTTTCAGTTTAGCTGAAAAAAAGCGCTACATGTCTACCTAATGTTTCACTCTGTGCAGAAAAAAAAGCACCAAAAAAACAAACTACAAAAAAAACAGTAAATAGAACAAATTTAAACAAATCAAGTTATTTTCTTGCAGAAATAAGAAATGTTTTTGAATTAGTACTAATTAAAACTGTGCTTTAGCCTTAGTAAATTTTGGTTTACTGACAATGTTGTCATGCAGGTTGCCTTTGGATATAATCACTCCTTTCTTTCTCTCCTCTAATCATTTGTCACAAACCATTTGTCAGATTCTAAAGAAGGAGTTCCCAGCTAAAGTTTTAAACAGCTCTTTCCACAAATAAGGAGCAATGAACACAGCAAATTGACTACAACACAGTCTATCTAGTGAATAGATAAGAGTACATAAACAGTAAAGAAAGAGATTAGCACTTTACTGGAAAACACAATTTGGCAGTGGGAATTGAAAAGTTCTCATTTTTTCTACTAATTGCACTAGAATATGTAATATTAATATGTTTTAAATTGTTTAAAAGAATCACAACATTCTGAGCAATGCTGAATTAGTTGAAAAGATAATACAATATATCAATAATTACACAACTATATAGTGCATTGTATTTATCCTAGGTTAAAGCTTAAAGAA
Source organism: Gavia stellata (assembly GCF_030936135.1). NCBI lineage: Eukaryota > Metazoa > Chordata > Aves > Gaviiformes > Gaviidae > Gavia > Gavia stellata. The sequence goes on from NC_082596.1 coordinate 81,524,174, forward strand.
TCCACCAAGTGTAGAATAGTTAGCACATACCTAAACAGAAACATTCAAGGTCAGGTTGGACGGGGCTCTGAGCAACCTGATCTAGTTGAAGATGTCCCTGCTCATTGCAGGGGGGTTGGACTAGATGACCTTCGAAGGTCCCTTCCAACCTAAGCTATTTTATGATTCTATGTTTCTATGATTTCTTTCAAGAAGTGCTTTTGTAGAGATCTCATGCTTGTGTAGACTTCCCACTCTTTCAAAATTATTTCTATAGCCACAAAGACAAATTAATCAGCATTCTCAATACACAGCAGCATGATTTTGACTTGAAGTTGACCAGGGCAGGGTGTTTCTATCCTAGAATCATTGATTTACTGTACATTATTGGTTATTGAAAGGTGGGTTTACTTTCTTTGGGAATATGATGCAACAGTAAACATATCACACAGAATCACAGAATCACTAAGGTTGGAAAAGACCTGTAAGATCATCAAGTCCAACCATCAACCCAACACCACCACGCCCACTAAACCATGTCCTGCAATGCCACGTCTACACATTCCTTGAACACCTCCAGTGATGGTGACTCCACCACCTCCCTGGGCAGCCTGTTCGTGTTTCACCACTCTCTCAGTAAAGAACTTTTTCCTAATATCCAGTCTAAACCTCCCCTGGCGCAACTTGAGGCCATTTCCTCTCATCCTATCGCTAATTACATGGGAGAAGAGACCAACACCCACCTCACCACAATCCCCTTTCAGATAATTGTTCCTTGTTTCCAATTAAAACATTACTACTGCAACTGTATGAACATTAGTTCAGATTATTTGGAAGCAGGAATATAATTTCATGCACATTTAGAACATATGTAACATATGATACAGGTATAGTCTGTGTCTCATCTCTTTGAGAACAGATATAACAGGTATGTACCTACCCTTACGCTTTGTTATGGGACCTGCTTAATTTCAGGATGCCTTCACTTGACACGCTACATCACTCCTTGACACATAGCTGGAATTAAAAAAACCCAGAAGTTTCCATTGTAGATAAAACTCTCATATGGAAAAGAAGAATTTTCACTCCAAGAATTTCCCAGCAAGGTGGAGGGAGCAGAGCGGAACGATCTGTTGCCTTCGGACCCTGCCTGGCTCCACTTGTCCCACCCTACCAGAAGGAAGCCTTCCCATGGTTACCTCAGTGTAAAAGGAAACTAAGAGAGCTCTCAAGCATCATGAGATTCATTCAGTGGCATGTTTCCAAGCCCAAGCCTCATGTGCCCCTCTCTGCAGTTCATTCCACTTTTTGCCATGCTATTGGCTAGTTGTTATTTTCACCTTTTCAGATCTTTTTCCTCTTCAGCTCCTTCCCTTTTCTTTTGTTGCCTTCTCTTCTTTTCACACATTCTTCATCTTCTTAACATTGTCTTCACTTGTTCTGCCTTCTCCTCTACAGAAGCAGGTGTGCCTGGCCCCCACCCTGAGCACTGCAGTAAGCTGCTGTGCAGGTCTGACCATGCTAGGACAGAGGCCCCAGTTTTGCAGCTGGGAAAATTAGGCAGGAGACAACACCAAGAAGTAACTACTCACACCTTGCTCTGCAAGCCTTGAAGGGATCTTCCCATTTAAGAAAATGAAAACTAGCACTGGGCCAAACACCACAGCAAGTTTCTTGAGGTATGTTCAGGTTTCTGCTTATTCCTTAGCCTCCCACTTCATCTTGAGTAGCTACTGCCCTCCATCTCCAGAGAAAGAGTAATGTCTGCAACCACCTGGGTAAAGGGTCTCCTTTCTAGCCTTTGTCCTGGACATGTCTCTGGTCCCCTACTACAAGTTTTTACTGCAAAACCCTCCCTCCTGCAATACACAGCTGGAGAGTCATGTGGGGATGCTGCAGAACACATGCCTGCTCTTGACAGAGATCTTGAAACAAGACTCTCTGCATCCACATTTTGCTGCTTTCTTCTTTGGCTCAGACCCTCCTCTTGGACCCTGGAGGCAGATCTTTGCCACAAACAAAGTGAGGGACAGGCAACACTGGGAGATCTTCATCTGTTCCACATGGAAGTCTTCATTCAGATGTGCTTGAAGAAGCTTTTCTTCACATACACACACACATACTCACCAGTACACTGGAAGAATATTTCTAGGTCAACATCTGTTACATGCCAGGGCTTCACACACTGCCTCCTGAAAAACATATATGATCCACTATGGGGAGTATTGTTGTACTGTGATCCACAGAACAGAAGCAGAGAGAGCAGAAAGTAACACCAGCATGACTTCCTAAAATGACAGTAGTAGCAACCGATGGCAGAAAGAAACGCTTTAGTATCATTCTTCTGTCGCAGGCACTGGTGTGGTAACCTCATCTTTGTAAGACAGACAGAAAACACAGCATTTGCCCACATCATGAGGATGCAAAGGCTCATGAGATATATACCTTTCAAACCACCCATATATGGACAGCTTGCAGACAGCATTGCAAACTAACACCAACCCACAGTAATACTCAGTGGGATCTCAGCAGTTAGTCAAGAATTTTCTTCAGCTCAGTGATTCACCTCATAAAGAAGAAGAAATGTATAAGGTAGATATACCCAAGAATGTTATAGTTGCTGCAAAAATAGTGAACAGGCTTGAAAAACATCTGCATTTAAATCCTGAAAGAGTTATTAATTCGACAGCAGGCAGCATACATGACAGAGTGAGATATGTCTGTGCTGAGTTACTATTTCTATTTGCATTCTGCTGAATACTAGTCTGACCTTGCCTAAAGAATCTACTATACTGCATTGCGGTCACCCTGCCTGGAAATTCATCTAAGGAGTACAACTAAGAGGCTTCTGGGACCATCAGCTTCACTACTGGCCTGCCTCCAAAAAAACATTATATCTTATCATCAGGAGGAGTCAGTAGGAGAAAAAGAGAAATTACAATTATTAGACCTGTTTCATAGTCTCAGCATGCAACACCAAGAGGACATCATATCTAAATGTACAGTTCTTCTGCAACAGGGACAACCATTGCAACAAGTAAAAAAGACATGAAGGGAAGAGGACAGAGGAACCAGCTCAAAGCCCAAATCAGCAAAGCAAGTAATGCTAGAGGGCAGCATCCCCCAAGATTTTAATAGTTTTCAAGTGCACACATGAACATTCTAGTTCAGACAGATATCTCAATGAGTAGGAGACTTATTTCACAGAATCACAGAATCGCTAAGGTTGGAAAAGACCTGTAAGATCATCAAGTCCAACCATTAAAAAAAAAAAAAAAAAACACCAAACAAAAAAAAAAACACCCACAAACCACAAAACACACCACAACCCACACCAAAACAACCCACCCACACCACACAGCACCATGCCCATCAAGCCACATCCCACAATGCCACATCCACACGCTCCTTGAATACCTCCAGGGAAGGTGACTCCACTACCTCCCTGGGCAGGCTGTTCCACTGTTCCACCACTCTCTCAGTAAAGAACTTTTTCCTAATATCCAACCAGAACCTCCCCTGGCGCAACTTGAGGCCATTTCCTCTTGTCCTGTCACTAGTCACTTGGGAGAAGAGACCAAGCTAAGCTTTAAATTACATCAAGCCTGTCACACTTTTCCAAAATCGATTGTACTAGAAATTCAAAGTACCAACAGCCTGACTGAAACAGCTTTAGTCAATGTAAAGACTGAGGAGCTTGTACACTTTAGTTTCAGGGCTTGGTATGAGGTTGGTGTCAACATCCAGAGGCAGATATCAGCCAAAAAAGCAAAACCTGGGTATGTGCTAGAGTCCCAAAGCTGTCAACAGTGACTACACTTTACTGAAAAGTTGAGAAAAAGTTGACAGGTTATACAAATAGAAAAATGTAAGGTGGAAAACATATATGAAATCAAGTGCCTAAAGCATCCAAGTATGTATTTTCTAATGTATCAAAGCGGGAAAGGAAAGTACTGTGGGAATAAGATAGGACTGACAGCCTGAGCCTTTGAAACATCAGATTGGATGGAGTAGTAGGGCTGGCAGAGGTGGGACTGAACTATGGAGTTTAAACAAGTAGTGGTGGAAATGTAGGTCTGGGACGCCTTGCCACAGAAAATCAGGAACTCAGAGGTACTTACTTGCACTTATTAGAAGCCACTGGATTTCATCATACCACACAATTTCTGAGATTCAAAAAATCTTTTGACCAGCTTTAATCTCCACGCCTAACTTCAGTTAGGCCTAATCAACAGTCTCTTCCATAATTCCCCACCTATTGCACTCTCTAATGTCTGATTGCAGGCTCAGTTAGGTCAGTAATTCTGCATCTCACTAGTACACTGTTGTTAAGCCTATAGGATTTATTCAGTTCTCCTTTACGGCACTGACTCTAGAACCATGCAAAATGAATGTCTGACTGACAGCTCAGCCCCTTCACTGAGTGGATAATGTTCATGCACAACAAGGTTTTTGACTAATAGATGAATAACATTTAAATTTCTCCTTCATCCATAATATTATCGCTGCTGTATACCGTTATAGAAATATCAGTAAGATTTTTCCATAAGATAGCAGAAGGGAAAAAAAAAAAAAATCCCAAAACTGTAGACAGCAATTTATGGAGGAATGAATGCACAGTGTACATTTTACAAAACATCAAACCTGCTCCGTGCTGCAAGAGAAATTCTGTGACTAGGGAGAAACAGTAAATGAAGGCTTTCTATCCTTGTTTCCATGCAAGGAATTTTCACACTTGCAGACTTTCAGCCATTATCCAGTAATACAACACCTCATAAATAAGGTTCACAGAATCCATCCATAACAGAAATAAAATATTCACTTTCTAAAATTATAAGGCACTTTTTTTTTTCCATTTCATATACAGAAGAGAATAAAGACAAAATGAGAATCCCATTAAAATCTCTGTTTAGCTGGTCAAAGAAACTATAACTGACTAATAATAATATCAGCTACTGTAGCAATCTCTGATATAGTTCCTCCACCAAGATTCAGAACAAGTTCCATAGAAGGGCTTGAATACTGCAGTGAGATATATCACACAAATATGCATCCCTTTTTCTGTCATAATGCACACTGTACTAATGATTCTTACATTATATTATATAATACCACTGTAGATGCCTCTTCCAAAATAAATGTAACAGTAGATCTCAAGGTAAGTTTATTCCACATCTGTGCTAGAGGTGATGATCTTCATCTAATACCTGATTTTAGGATGCAATCAGACAAGAAATTGCTATATTTTAATTTGAGGACTAAAGATATTTTATTCTCCACTGCACTAGTTACCATTTGCACGACAATTCAAAAAAGCAGAGGTCGGCAGAGATGCTAATCAGAACTTTAAGAATTAATATAGTGCTACTCCTGCATGCTGCTGGCATTTCAACGGGTGTCTCCTCCTTTTGAATAACAAGATTGCTTTTGCCATATTACAAGGAGCTGTAAATTTCTATTACTAAATCAACCAATTTGTCCATGTAACGGCTTGGAGAAAGAATCTGTTAGAAAGTAGAGTTTACATCCTGGAGTTAAGAGGTTGTATTCCGAGTCATTTTCTCTCTCTGCTTTCTACACTCATAGGCATAAATAGGCACCTATGTTAATTTTTGTTTCCACAATTCTCTAAAAATTGCTGTGAGAAAGTATTTTTGGACACTGCACTCTTAACTCTTTTTAACTGTGTTAATTCAGTGAGTCACAGAATCAGCAGCAGGGTTAGCTACAGTATTCTGGCATCATTTTGGTTCTCCATCTGTCTTAGAAGACAAATGAATTGTGAGTTGATAGTACTGTTTCCCCTTTGTGTTATCAATCAACTCAGATATCAATACAATCTGTTTAAGCACATTTTAAGTACAAAGGTTAACTTCCTGGCTTCTGCAGAAGGCAAATCTAAGTTGTCCCTCATTTTTCTTTATGGTCAAGAGCCATAAATGTTTTTCATTCTGTTTTGCAAATAAAGCACAAGATCCTGTCAGCATCATTTGACAGTAGTCTGTTTCTCCTTGTATGTGTGTGATTTCAGGTATGTTAAATAATTTGATTTCACATCCTCATGCTTTATCTACAACATTGCCAAATTTCAGTATGATAAACAAAAAACCTTCAAAATGAACCAGTTCTCCTAAGAAAGGTAGGAAGGTGGAGAGAAAAATACAAGCAGTTCATACAGCATCTGAAATACTTGCAGCATTTGATGTTTGTGCTGTATCACAGCTGTTCCTATATAGGGTAATGTACAATTTTTCTGGAGGAGGATTGTCAAGGCTGACTGCATTAACCTTGAAGTATTGTTCCTTTAGGTTATAAATTTCTGCAAATCCAAAGCGTGAAGCTGTTTGGAAGAAAGGAAAAAATCCCAGAACTGTAAGCTGTATTAGTAGTCAAGGAGACTGCTGTCTGATACTAGCCTTGAACAAACAGTACAGACAGAAATACAGCCTAGAACTAAACAGCTCCATTGCAGTCTTGGCAGTTAAGTCATACACTTTGCATTAATGATCTCCAGGTATTAATGCCAATGTCAATTGATGTTACCCTCATGATGCACACTCCTGAATGTGAATCAAACCAAGGTAAAAATGGAAGGGCTCTCCAATAATCAGGAGAAGTCAGAGGAGTGTTTGAAAAAAGATCTCTATTTAAAAAGAACTTAGTAATCATCCAAGATATGAGGACACTGAAACAAGAACAGCCCTTATCTGGCACCTTCCCAGCTTTCCTGTAACTGTGATTCTGTGATTCATGAGGAGTACAGGAGCAGCCATTGAGAGTATGGTATCTCAGGAGTATTTCTGCTTTTTTCAAGATAAATACAAATGGATCTGCTCAGTTTCTCTTAAGCCTCTTAAAGGTGTTTAACCTGCTCATTAGCAGGTTTACTGAGTAAGCTACAGTGGAACTTATCTCTAGAAGACTGCACTAATCTAGGGGGGTTTTGTTGGTCATTTGGTTGAGGTTTGGGGGAGTGAGGGGGACTGTGGGGTGTTAAGGAATGCTGCTGTACAAGAGCTCCATCTCTTCTAGAGACTAAAGGAAATCTGCTCTCTGCTAAGCCAGACAAATTCAGGCAAATCTATTTATAAACTCTTCTTTTCTCATTTATCCCCACTATGTAGTGCTATCCTTTTCCACCTAATTTTTCTGATCAAAAGAACAAGGCAAAAATGTTTGCAACCCCAAACTCATGCTCAGAGTATTTACTTTCCTCTTCTCCTCATATAACTGAAAGATTTCCCAGTATCTGTATCAGAACAGCTGAATCAGCCTCTCATGGGAGAACTCCATGTTTAATTGTTGAGGTTTTTTCATGTTTATTCTCCCCTGCGTGCCAACCGGTAGTACCTATTAACAAAAGTTTTAGTCCACAGCATGTTGCAGTGCACCAGAATGCCACTTTTAAGTGTGCCAGAAGTGAAGCTAGCATTAAATAGCTAAAGCCAGGTTTTACATGCAGACTTAAACACCTGAAAATTGGTATTTGGCAAAGGACTGTAATAAGGATTGTCCTTCAGAGACAGTCAATTTTGTCTTTAATCAGTTCCCTGTGCATATATTCTTATTCCAAATGTGTTCATTACAATTCCAGAAAATTGATTAACTTAATTCACAGAAATGGACATAGCTAAGCAAGGATCCTACAACAAGGTGGACAGACAATAATCCTGAAAAAGGAAGGAGGAGAATAAGGGAACAGAACTGAGAGTGGTCCAAAAGGAAGGAAAAATAGATCAGACAGGTTTTCCCACAGAAAAGGCCAGGGACAGCTGGAAAAATAAATGTAAAGTGAAGGAGGAACATTACTGCTTTGGCAAAGAGGATAGCCACTGTGATATCCTGGAGAAGTGACTTGATCCAGACAGAGGATTCAGCGCAAAAGATACAGACAAGCAGGCAGAGGACATAGTGGCTTGAGGATGAGTAACTAAGGAACTTGCTTCTCACCAAAAGCCCTATTTCCTCAGCTGCAGGGGGTTGTGCAGTTGTCCTGATGGTGAGGTAAGTTTGAGGAATAAGAAACCTCTTACAGTAAACATTGCAGTCAGGATTTGGCTGTTCCAGCTTTTGCCGGCAACACCTTAATTAGGTTTTCCATAGATGACTGGCAAACGTTCTGGGTGCTTGTTAGAGAACTCCAGTGTGCAGAAGGGCATTTGAGACATACTTTCTAAGTGAAGTGTCACTGAACTCTAAATACTTTCCCAATCAGGTTCTAGACCCTTCTACTGAGCATCCCAATAAACTGGAATATTTTTAACTTAGTGCCTTAGGAAACTGGGAAGGGCAAAAATTGAGTTGTCAGTCACCTCACAAAACTGGGGTGTTTTATATATATATTTGTTGATATTTATGAAGCATTGGTTACCATAAGAAAAAGTGCCATAGAAAAGCCAATTAAAAGTTCAGTCTCTAAAGCAGAACCTATAAATATTGCACTGCAAATAAACTTAAAAATGGGAACCAGGAAAATGCTGTATATACCTTACCCCTGCATTGTAACTGTTCACAAAGAGGAGGAAGGGTAACTAACAGTATAGAATCAGTCTTCAACAATTTCTTCAGCATGTTTAGACTTCAGGACTGAATTCCAGTTGCACAGATCATCAATTAAAAGACTTTTCTAATCTCACTCTGATTTATGCAACCTCGAAGTTGTTCAAAAGGTGCATTCAGTTATATCATTCTATCTAATTCTCTGCAAGAAAAAAAGAATCCTTTTTCTAAGTTCATTCCTACCATCCCTTTGTAGAATTTCTTATTCTTCTTTGCTTTTCTTCATTAGAAATTAAATTTAACTCCCATTGTCTCTCCCTCAGCCATCACAATTGCATATTAAAAGTACAATTATCCCAAAAGCTCACATGCTGCAGTACTTAAAAAAAAATAGCTGAAATGATTTGTCATTTAAAAGACTGAAACAGCTACAAAACATGAAGGGTAAAGTTCAACTGTCATTCTTGCTCTATGTTGTTATTACACCCAGCACATAAATGGCCAATAGTTTGTAGCTGTGGGACAGCCCATTAAAGTTGCTCAGATAATTTTTTCCACCTGGCAATAATCACTACAGCCTCACTTCTCAGAGGTGACAAGGATTAAGGCCATCAGCAGCAGAGTTCACTTCTGCTGACTTGGTATGGCCTGCTAGCCACTATTAATTAAAGAATGATGCTGTAACTTCTACATATCACTCAGCCACCACATTTCTGCTCCCCAGTAAAATTCTGGTTTGCTCACTAGATTACTTAGCAACTTTGGGAATGGGGAGTGCAAAAAGCAGCCATTCAACCAAAAGTGTCTGTATTTTTAAGGAAGCATGCTGAAACGCTTTCCCCCAATATCAACTGTTACAGTTCTGTATGCAATCTTACATTGGTTACGTGCGCAACAATTTTGTCTCACCAAGAACTAAGTACAATAATTCACTCTAAAATATGAACTGCTTTCCCTTACAGTGTGATCTAAACCTAAAAGAGGAAAGTAATTTCTTTATGTTTCTCACTTAAGAGGAGAACCATTTTCATCATCAGCTACTGATTAGATGGCTTAAACTTTTGGCAAATATTGCACAAACATTTAAAATTAATTTAGTGCATTCCTAAATGCGTCACATGATAAGTAATGAGTAATAAGGTATAACATTTAATGTTCAAAGTGGAAAACTGATCGGGGAAAGATGAGTAACTGACCATGGAAAAGTTCAACGAATAATGTGAAAGGACGGACCTTGTATTAAGCTTTCTTTTTAAAAAGAAATCAACATCTCAGGAAAGCGTGAGTATCAGAGGCCACACTTGCAGTAAAACTTTTGAAAAAATAATTTCTCTTGTAAAAATTAGGTGTTTAAACTATGAGGAAGCTGTTAAAAATACACCTTCCTTACTCTAACCTGGATGTGCTACGCTGACATTGCTGGCTGAGATCCTGTCACCCATGTTACATGGCAGATCCACCCAATGGATCAGAAAGAGACGTAAAAACATCCATAAATTGTTAGGGCTGTCAAATCTGGAAGCCCAATAGACTCTAGGCTGCCTACTTGCTAGCTAGTCTAACTTGAAGTTCACTGGTGACCACACACTGACATACATCCCCACACAATGTGTACACCCTCTTCTCTCCTCAGCTGCTGCACCACAGACACATGGGATCTCTGCAGCCTATGGAGGACCCACGCCAGAGCATAGGAAAAGGGTGTGAGAGAAGGAGCAGCAGAGAGAAATCTCTATGCACCGATCTCAACCCCCCTCGCTGCCTTGCCGAAGGGGATGAGTGTGCCCTGTAGCAAAACCAAGGAATTTTTATCCTTAAAAACCCACAATTAACATTTCAGATTAAATCCACAAAACTTGCTGGTTATAAGTACTAGTCAATTTTTGTCATAAAGCCCTCAGTCAGCATGACAGGAGAAAACGCCACCTTTTGGGCCTAAGACACCAAATGGACATCACTGAAGTACCCACTGGATTGTAAAGGAATTCTTTAAAAGAAATTGTCTAATAAAAAATAGCCCATTCAATCAATAATTTTCCTTTTCTAGTTAGAAACTGACCAGTCATTAACTTTTTGATATGACACAGAAACAAAGAATTAAATAAGCAAATTAAAACGTCAGGTTATACAAAAACATCCCATTGTTCTTCACTGCAACTAAGTACTTCACCCACGCTTTTTTTCACCAAAGACCTAAAAAACCATTGCAACCAAACACATTTTCAGTAGAGCAAAGATGATATGTTTCTTGTACATTATGTTATGAAGGCATATTTATGAAGTAGGTGCATTTTTAATGTTTCTGAATTTATATGATCAGTATTTTTAAGCCTGCAGAAAATATTTATTTGGCATACAATAGGACTGCATTGTGCATTTACTGAAGATTGAAATACTAAACTTTACAAGATAGTAATTTACTATTTTTCGATATTACTCTATTCAATAGCAACCCGAAGTTGGACCCATCATTCAGAACAGCCTTCTTTTATTTTCAAACGATTGTAAAATGCTATTATTAAGCAAATGTGGACAATCAAAAAGCTCTTGCCTCAGGGAGCCTTGCCTTCTTTTTGATCAGGGAAATTAGTTTCTTTTTTGCTATTTCTTCTATTTCTGTATAGTGAAGAGAATTTTAATAAAATCATGTAGTTAAAGGTTAAAGAGCTATCTGTTGATGTATACAGTGCCTGGGTATCTTACAACTGAATGCCTAGAATTTGTTCTTCAGCAATGTAAAGGTAAAATGACATTTTTAGGATGTAAAATCAAGTGAGACAATTAGTGGATAATAAAGGGTTTCTACACTCTTTATCTCAGCAGGCCCAGTCAGTAATGATCACTAATAAATCCCTTTCACTTTCAATGTTTGTAAAAAGCCTTCTTCATCATTTCTTTTTTGCAAAACAATTATCTATTTTTCCCCCACTGTTTAAAATGTAGTTCAGGACACCATCCCTAGGAATCTGATTTACAAAGTGCTTAAAGAATCATCTGAGGTCAAATACTGTTAGGAATACAATCAAGGTAGTAGCAATTCAGCTTTCTTCCTTGGTTGAGAAAGCCATTTCAGAGCCAGAAAAACAAGTTTCCCTTATAGTTTCCCTTTCAAAATGAGGCTTATATGCCGGCGGGGGGGAAATAATTAAAAACGAAGAAGAAGAAAGAATGACTTCTTTAAAGAATGGATCCAACAAAATAATGACTCCAAATAAAAAATGGCCCTGAAGTTTTAAAATGAAACTAGCTTCAGCAGCTATTATGTCTTTAATCTTTTTGTATGAAATTACATTAACTTATAATAAGGGATGCTCAAGAAAAAGATAATAAAGTCACCTGAAATGCACTTCAGCTCTCATAACAGAGGCATCATTAAATAAATGAATTGCTTTGCAATTATAAGAAAGGTATTAATATAAGCATTTGTCAACAATTTCTCATAATTTTTGATCTGAAACAACTGCAAACCATTCCAAAAGCATCCACAATTCATATCATCAAGTAATCTTTTAACTTTTATTTAAAGAAATCACACATCAGATACAAAGTCAGCTATCATTGTAGCATTATTTAAAACACAAATAATTACAGTAATAAAAAGGTAAAGGGTTATAAGCTGTACATTTAGGAAATGGGGAAGCAACATTATTTTTACAGCCAGCAGACAAATAACAACTAAAAACAAATAAAACTGACTAAAGTCATACATATAGGACAAGAACCAAAAGTATTTATGCATGGAACGTGACCCTGCTTCCTTCATCCTTAACAGAACCTCCATCTCGAGGTTGCCACAGTGATGTAGAAAACACCTCCATCTCTGATTTCCAGGTGATTGTGCTAATGATGAAGGCATTCAGGGAGCAACTGTTTTAAAGCCACCTGGTAGCTCCCTGCATCACAGACATTTCCAGAACCAAATTTCTAACTAACTGAAGTGTTATTGGTGAACACAGTATTACAGTGCAGTCTTAAGGTTAACATGGTAATAATTCTTAGAAAAGGACAGTTCCTTCTCTTCTACTAAGCCCCAGGCTAGTCTGGTTTTCACCCCTCTAATTCCCTCAATGTCAAAATGAAATTAAATGTGGAAAGCTATCAGTGTCTCATTTCCTGAGAATATTGGCTTCATCACAAGAGGGATCAGCACCTGAATGTTCTTTGGCTAAAATTTTAGTTGTTTGCATCTATAGTTATGGAGAGAAAAATTGAAAGGTCAGGATGGTTATAACTAAGGAAGTTATTATTTTCAGTTAGCTCCTCATAACAGACTGGGTGACCTTTCCTAACAAAAATACTGTTAGGTTTATGTCATTGTAGGTCATTGATTTAATAAGTTAGAAGCAGGCACTTGATCACTGTGTCTCAGCTGAAGAAAAAAAAAGTTCTGCAGACAGTGAAACTGAAACCAGTAGCAATAACCACCCTCTTTAGTATGACAGAAATACCCCCATCTCAATGTGTTTGCTCTCAGATGTCTCCGATGAGAGATGCCAGTCGGTGAATTTCAGCTGTACAGTTAACTAATTTTTACATGGACTACAGCTGAAATACAGTGCACAATCTCATAATTAATGTTTTGGTCACAGCTGGAATATGGTATTATAAGGACTGGCACCAGTCTTCAGTTGCTTGTGGCTTTGTCAAATTTGCACATCCTGCTGAACTTTAGAAAACACACTTTCCAAAATTTCTGTCTACATCAGATACATTTTAGCAGGTTAGCTGTCCCTCTCAACGATGCACTGCTGAAGCCAAAATAACATATATGAAGCTTAAATATGAAGGAAAGTGCTAAACCTCTGTGGAAAGATTAGGGGAGCTGGCCAGGATGAACAGGCAGGAGGAATACCCATGAATCTAAAGGTGATAGTGGTGAGGGGAAATGGGGTTTCCATTGTGAGTTAAGCCAACTAAATTAGTGAGACAAGAAAATAGATAAGAGGAAAGATACAACATACCTTGTGAAGACGTAGAGTATAGATGTGAGAATATTGCGAGATACCTGAAGTCTGGGAAGTAAGAAGAAGCAGGATTTGAACATGTTGGAAGCAACGGAACAGAAAAGGTCAGACAAAAGGAGGAACGTGTCAAAGATAGTGCATGCGGCAGTCCAGTGCCTCCAGAGTCAGGGCCTCTTCTTCAGTCTCAGCACATTGCTAGTGCCAGCAAACATCAATGAAACCTACCAGCTATGCCATTCTGTGGGAACTTTGATACCACTCACATTTATTAAAACATTTCTGAAGAGATAATTTAGTTGTATTTGAGAAAAGACACTGCAGGAAAAGACTCCAAATAAAAGACACTGTGTGAAAGGAAATGAAAAATGACATCATTGGACTTGAGAGTTTGAGTGGCTTCTAGACAAACATCCTGTATGTTTGACAAAAATATGTTCTGCCACTGTATATTGTGAAGCAGCAAGTGAGAGAGGAAAATTCACTATGATTTTTTGAATTACACAGTCTTGCCTACAAATCTTTGCAAATTTCAAACAAAAAGACCTTTTTTTTTTTTTAATTAACATCATAGAACTGTAATACATTTATAATTCTATGATTCAAGCTGACAAGATGAATAAAAATGTCAAGGATGTTATTGCTATACCAGTATCCTCACCCTGGCTGCTCAGTTTTTGACTTCTTTGTGTTTTGTTCTTCTTTCAGCATTATATTCTCAGAAGCTTCATTGTGTGTGTTACCATGGCAAATAAAACTGTTTTCAGCACTTTATTTACCTACCCACCCCTTTTATTAGTTTAAGTAAGTCTAACTACATTTGCCCTCAACCTCATGTATCTTAAGTAGTGTAGAATCTACTTTGTGAATGTGGCTACTCTGGCTCATATTGTTGATGATCTCTTTTCCATCTAAGGTAGGTGAAGATGAGAATTTGTTGAATGAGTCCAAATCATCGGAGCTGACTGACTGAAAATAAAGCTAATATAACTAGTTGTGTAAGTGACAGGGTCTGTATGGATCTTTTTCAGCTATGACAGGAATGACTGAGGATCAAAAATTAAAAGCTACAGTTTTACAACTGTAGCACCTGAAGATGCTCATGATCTCTCAAAACAGGATCTACTTTTAGATGCATATATTTAACAGCCCTATTTTTCTTCTTTTGTTATGCAACATTACATTCTGTATCTCAGAAACAGTGCAATAGTATTTGCAGTTTGTTTCTGTTTTTAATAACCCTAAAGGGATTGTTTTGTGTTTCAGCATCATCTTGGTTAAAGTCTGCAATGATTACAAAATCATTATGAAAAGTATCCCACTGGAGACTCAGTAAGATATTCTATTGCCGTATTTCGAAGCTAAACTTTGAAATTGCCAAACCAGGTAAAACTGCATTTCTAAAGTGCAGCTGACAAGATCAGCAAAGTATCTTTGTATCTTGTATACAGTATAAGAGTTGACTACCCACAGAGATAAAGAATATCTTTCTCTTCTCTCTCTCTAGTGATTCTACTATTTGGGGCATACATGCAGCCAAATTACTATCCTACAAACCACAAACAAAGGAACGAGAAGTATCTTCTGGTCCAGTAAGTGTAATTCTCTGTTGTCGAGGCAAAACATGAGAATTTTTTTTTCCATTAACTGATCAAGTTTAGTTTTAAAAGTGATTCAGCATTTACCTCTTCTCTTACCAGAAAGAATTTCGTTAATCCATTCACTCAAATAGTTGGTAACCATTTTCAGTTTCCAGGCTGAAATAATTCATGGTCACACAGATCAGTGGAGGCTGTAAAGCTGTCTGAAAAACTGAATTAACACCTGGGCTATTTTCTTATCCTGAACTCTGAGATGCTTCTACAACACTTACTTCCAACGTTATTAAAATTTGCACTAACTAGCACGTACCTACTAAAGCTACATTCACAAATGACAGAGGCATAACCATATCTCCAGGTTCTCCATCCCTCTAAACCTTTCCTGAACCTGTTTCAATTTTAATTCATTTTTTCAGTGTTCCAGATGAGGTCTCTTTGCCAGAGCCTTACAGAATGTCATTAATACTTTGCCATTTCTCCTGGAAACAACTTTCCTGATATAACCTAAGGTCACAATTACATTTTGCAAAGGCAGATCACGTGGACAATTCAGACTCAATAGGTAATTGAATAAAATGCACACAGATTTTTATGCCTTTAGTTATTTCCAAATTATAAGCTTCCTGCTTCCAGTAAAAAGTCTCCTTATCTCCATATGAATGACATTGGATTTCATACTATTCAGTTTCATCTAATTTCTAATACCTTGTTCCTCAAAACCGTCCAATTCATCATGTCTAAAATCCAGTCCCTTTCTTTACACATGAGCTTTCTAAATTTATTTAACCAACAAGTTTGATTAACCTATTTCTAATTTTCTTTTTCTCCCTAGTATGGTCAGCCTGCAGTTCTTAAGGAATTCCGCTTGTGGTCAAATGCACCACATGCTCTTTTCAGCAGATATCACATCTTCTCACCTGCACCCACTAAAACAAGTTTCATAACAGTCTTCATGTCATAGAGCTTGACCTAATACTTTTGCTTTGTGATAGCATGTGCTATGAGTTATTGAAATCTTTGTGATTCAGATCTACCACATTTCTTTCCTCCAAACAGTTATTTTTCCACAGGTGACAGATTACTCTCATATAATCTCCATTTGTGTGTATTTAATCAGCTTGCTACTGTTTCTCTTTTCCCTTGTTCTTCCATCTTATATTATACTGAATTGTTCCAATTCCTTTCCCTGCACTGTTCGTGCTTAAAGATTGTTACCACATTTGGGTTTTTCCATTCATTCATCACCACCTGTGACAGGATCTAAATATAGCTACAATAAGAACTAAAATTTCACATGCTAGTAAATAATACATTTGCTCAAAACATAATTCATTAGCTAATAACAAAATTTTTTAAAAGTAATTTGCTGCTGCAGACTAGCATTTCAGTACTTGAAACCAAAGGTTGGGGATTTGACTAAGAATCAAAGGAACAGACTTAAATTGTTAAGAAGTTTGAGGTAGCAGATTGGCATTCATTTTTCCAAGTGATGAAAATAAATTATTCTTAATAAACATTGGGCCTTGCTGCAATTAGCATATGCTGAAGACTTACAGAGGCTTCATAACTAACACTTACACTAATGTCATATGCAGGAACAATGAAAAACTCCTTCATACATATTTACCTTGAAGATCAAAATTTGTATAATGCATTTCATGGCATAGTATGCTACTCTCAATATCTTACTCAAAAACTAACAAGAACAGAAATTTCTAAATCTGCATCACTAAGTACTACAAACACCCAGATCATGCAAGCAAGTGACTTCATTTCTCATTCAGATTCATACTCCTATCATACATACTGTCTTCAGTGCTAATAAGGCCTAAGGCCAAGCAATACTAAAAAGTTCAAGACTGGTGCTTCATGTGGCATGTCAGCAAGGCAGGCTTAAAGACCAAAAAGCATAACAAACTTAACCATGATATAATGGTGTAACTCTCTAAGAATGTGTCTTATACACATGTAGATGAAGAAGGTCTTAGTTGCACTTGTAGTTAGCTGCTTGAATTAAGCCATGGAGTAATGGTGTTAGGAGCATGACCAAAACACGCAGTTTAGCCCAGGCTCAATACTCAAAATGTCTGTGGTTTGACCAGAGGAACTTCATAAAAAAGACAGATGTGAGATTCTTCCCATCCTCCCAAGACTTCTGGTAAGTGAAAGCTTTTTGTGAAAGCTCTCTGCCAGATCAGTCCAGACAACAGTATTGTATAAAACTTTGGTGTGTTCTGCAAATTGCATATATATAAAGTATATGACTTAAAACACACACTGGTTGAGACACACAAACTGGACTACGGCTTGAAGTAAAGGAATGTCAAAGTGTTACTGAACTTAAAATTCTAACTTTCAATTATGAAGATCAATTTGTATGCCTCTCCCTTTTTTCTCTTCCCTTGTGCCCCTTTCCCAACTTTAAATGTGAGCAAAAGCTATCAAGCCTTTTTTTCACTGAAAGCAAAGATATCTCTGCTTGAACCACTGAGAAGGAATACGTCAGTGATGGCAATGAGAAGTACATCTTCCCAGATGGAAAAGGCCGAGTGACATGAGTCAGTTTACCTCTTTGACACACAATAAAAATAACTTTAGAAATAGTTCACATAGCTCCAGGGCCTGTTTCAAGCTTTTCTAACTTGACTCTAATACCAAGGTCAGCATTGCATTTCTCATTCCATAAATCCCATTCGCAGCCTGAGTGAACACTGAAGGGTTTTATATTTTGCAGTATGATCATGATTTATCCACCAGAGACTTCTTTTTTCTCTTATCTAGGCTCAACTTGGCAACATGACGAAGCACTGTCTTTATGAATTTGCATAAATACGCAAGACTTTTTGTCTCTAGAGTTTGTGGTGAGTGCCCATGAAGGTACTGGGTCTCTTGACAACCAACTGTGAGGTCTGATGATGTAGTCAAGTTTGAAGTAAGCACCCCCATCCTAGAGACTGATGATGTACAACAGAGCTCCAGGTGATGCTGGTGTCGCGTTAAAAGGACCAAGCAATTTGGCAGAAAATAAACCCCCTTGCGTTCCAGAGGGGCTGGGGGTGGCTAGGCTTAGATTCTGAGTGATGCCCAATTTCCTGTATTACAAGTCCGATCATGTTCAATATACATACATATACACACATATATGTATATATATGTATATATATAGAATCCTAACGATTATGGATGCACTTGTAACTCCATACACTTTCAGTCCAGCTGCATTGCATGAACTATCACAGCCACCCTTAAGGAATTTGGTCGCATTCAATGAGAACGCTTACAGCTAGATTAATGAATAGTGTAGTTTATTAAAGCAACAGATGCACAAGTTCTTTCAGTGATAGAACTACTGCCCACAAAGATGGTACAAATAGCAAGAATATGAATAATATAGCCTGGCTACAAGCATGCTAGATCATAAAACAACTCTATAGAGGTTCCTAAATCTTCTGCGGAAACAGTTGGTATAGCCAAGTGTTAATATGAGAAATATAGCTGGCTACAAGCACATTAAATCATAAAACAACCGTATAGAGGTTGCTAAATCTCCCGGGGGGACACTTGGTATAGCCAAGTGTCCGAATCTTACCCAAAGGCATCCCTACTGGGGGGGAAAGAGGTTCAGCTCGTCAACTGACCCAGATGTCAGAGCAGGTCTGCAATGGTATGTTCCCTAACATCCCTCCTCTCTTAAGTCTTTTTATACTATTTTTACTTTACAGGTGGAGCTTGAGTGACTCTAGTCATGTACTTGTTTGTTGTAATTGGTGTAAAAGTTTCTTGCTTTGCTTTAAAAGGTATAGACCAAGAAAAATCCAGAGCACAGGCTCAGTGAGGGTTGGTCGCACCTTGGAGGTGGGTAGCTTTGGGATGGAGGTGTGTTTTTTAGTATTATAATGAGATTATAGTGAGTATTTTGTCAAAAGATGACAGACTGTGGGCCCATTCCCAGGTACTCCATTACACACCATTACACACACTAAATAGGTTATTGTATCTTTGTACAATAGCATTGTCTTTGACCAGGTACGTATCCTAATTGTCAGGGTGAGTCTCCATCTCATTGTTCCATAGTACCTTCCAGTTCCCATCTTATCACAGAGCCTGGCCGCGGTGTCTCCACTGCGCTCCACCCTCCGTGCAGTTTCTCTTAGAGTCAGCACACCAAGCTCCCCTGGCATTGCCAACACCTACGGTTGCCTAGGGAACTTTTATGGGATGGAACTCTTGCATGACTGCCACACTCCATCCTGAAAGTTTCTTCAATGCTGTACCTTTCCTTAAAATGCAAATATAGATTTAATTTCTAAGTCACCTCCAGCAATAATTCCACAGCTGGCTTGTCTGCTGCCATTCTGGCTTTGATGATCAATTTGGGGTCTGTGCTGATCCATATGTACTGTTACATTTTCCAACCTTAGTGATTCTGTGATTAGAGGTGGCTTTAACGCAGTATCATAGGACTAGTATATTCTGTATGACAAATGCTTGTAGAAATTATACCTGTCTAAACTATAGCATGACCAAAGGTGAAAGTAACATTGATTGTGTCCATTTTTCATATGGGTTAGAGTTTGAAACTTGCAGACTTTGAATTTACCTCACAGTAGCTCAAACTAGCTTGCCGTACTGTACTGAGATTCAGCGGCAGCTTTTCTTTTGCCAGTAGCAGAATACATGAGGGAAGGAGATAATGTTAAGCTTAAATACAGGATATCCCTAAAGAAGTTTTGAAGATTGAGTAAAATTGTCCAACTATAAAATTCTGGTTTGATAGTTTAAGAAGGAAATTCCCTTTCTATTGACAAGGGCAGATTGAACTATCAAAGAAATGTTGGACCTCTTTGTGAGATGGTGCAGGTACGAACAAGGTCCCAACACTGCTATTGAAAAGAACTACCAAAGTGATGTAGATACTGATGTGAAAACTCCAAGTCTGAAGTCAAAATCTCTGCCCTCAAAACAAGGTCAGATATGATTCAATTGGTCAAAGAGTTATGTTGGATTGATTTTCCAGAAATAACCTTCTGACAAGTAGTACATAATGCAAATAAATCTACAAGTAAATGAAAAAAAATAAATCCTTAATTTGAAGGATAGAGAGCCACTAATAGATTTATTTTGTATTGTTATCAAAAGATCCATGCTCTCTTTTACAATTATCTTCATAAAACTAAAATAAAATTGATATAATAATATCCAACTCTCTTCCAAGACAAAGAACAGGAGCTAGCAAGGGAGAGCAGAGGGACAAATCTGACAGGCTGAATTCTTCTCCAAAACTTCTTAGCCTTGAGAGTGGGTGATCAATAACCACCTAATCTATTTCTGCAACACTGGCTGATACCAGATTACTTTCCATTCATTAGAATAATTTACTCTTTTCACTTTAGTGACCATCAAGAAAATACAACATACATGGATTTTCACTGGATATTCATCAAGAGAAAGAAGTGATACTACAAAAATGATGAGCTGGATAATTTCCAGATGTCTTTTTTCTTTCTTGATGTTATATTACAGATTAATTTCTTATTTCATGCTCTGGACAACCTACAAATTCACTTCCCAGGAAGTTTCATATGTGGTTTCTTTTATGTACTAACACTAGCGCTAATGCTGGGCACACAACTTTCATTCCCTCAAGATTTTTATGCCCTGCTCCACATTTATACTTCCCACTCAGCAGCACTGCTTGCTATGACCAGAAATGCATTAACTCATTTTCCAGTAAATGAAGGTCCTATATAGCCAGGTAAGAGGAGATGGAGGATCAGGTGGAAGAAATAGATGAAAAACACCTGGATGGCAGACAGCTACTAATTATTAAGACCACTACCATACACAGTAATAAATGTGCATACGTTCCTTCTTTAAGTAACATGGATGCCAGGAAAGACAAAGTTGCTGGAAACTTCACAGCCAGCAGGGTAGAGGCCAAGCACCTTTTTATGTATCAGCCAGCACATCCATTTATAGTGAGTTTGACACTGCACTGTTTGAATAGGCTCTTGTGTCACAGATAAATATTCCATGTTTGTAGTGTGAGGTAGCCTATGAAGAGAGATTTACTTCCTCTTTCAGTGAAAAATGGCCTACTAAAGCTCATCATTCACCATTTAAATGGCCACCAGCTAGTGACTAACAGCTAGCCCATTTGATCACAGAGTTGTAGCTTACTGATATGCAGTCATATTTCATGGCAGCTGTTGACTGAGAAATAGAAAGAAAACACAGAGCTCACAAGAGGGCTTTTGACAGTTGCTGCTATAAAATGTTTTCATTTGTCACTGTGACAGTGAACAACAAGATACTGACTGAAAAAGAGGGCATGAGGACACAGCTGTCTTCAGCTAACTTTCACTGAGCCTTGATACCCAAACACGTAAACACTCTTGAGGTTACTTAAATTTTCCTGATTGTCTTCAGGAACCTTATTAACAGTTTATATTTTAGGTATAATATACAGCTAACCACGTACCACTGTTGCTGCAGTCATGCATAACAACAATGGAGGCAGTCCAAATTTCATTAAAATCTGTCTAAGTTTAAAGGATTTTTTTTTCTTTTAAGCACAACTTTTCTTATGACTTTTGGCTTAATTATTTCCCATGGACAACAAAGTTTTCCGTACTCTTTAGCTGGTTTTTCCTGCTATTCTGAGACATCTCCCAAACTGTTGTTTGGGTTTTTTTTTTAAAAAAAAGGAAAAAAAGGGGAACTCATTTTGCATTTCTAAAGAAAAATCTTTCCCATTCAAGTTTAACAATGCTTTTTTTCTACACCTGAATTCATTCCTAATGTAATTTATTTTCCAGATAATGCTTAAATCAGTGAAATAATCATGAAAGCACTAACCTTAACCAGATATAATAAGTCTATAGACTTAAACAGGAAAAAACAACCCTATCATCTCTTCAATATTGTTAGCATCATGCCAACAGCAATATATTTATAAGCTGTCTTACATGCTAATTCCGTGTTACTTTGCGTTAGGCAAAACACACAGCTATTGTAACCCTTACATTTTTATAATATAAGCCATTGAAAAAATTGGTGAAGGTAACAATAGTCAAGTCTTATTTCAGGAAAAACAAAAACAAACCATTAATAAGCCATTCTTGCCCTGTAAAATTGCAAATAATGATATACTTAATTTCCATGAAGACATTTACTCACTGACTCCAACTGAACACACACACAAAAAAAAAAAAAAAGCCCAAAACAAACCAAAAAACCAAAACCAGCTAAGGGTTTACTCACTGTATCACCTGGATTCATAACAAAGTGGTGGCTTAGACAAAAGCCAGTGCCCAATGTCATGTTGAGCAGCCCTACTTCTAGCTTTTACCTCCATTAATCTACCACTAAAAGCAAACCCTTGCTGAACATCTGACCTTTTTTTTTTTTAAACGTTTTCCTCCAAACAGGATACAATCTTGTCATAAAAGTGATGATCATACCTTATAAACATCCATTAGCTACATCACTGGTCCTCTCGAAAGCTTAGAAACAGCCATTTTTGTTTTCCTAAGAAACATTCAAAAACAGCATATATAAGCCTGGTAACAGAGGCCTAGGAAAGAAAAACAGCCATATGTAGAGTCCCAGGAAAGAAATCAGTTGAGATGGTTGTGATGACATGAAAGGGAAATGAATAAGACTAATGAGCATGTCTGAAACATGCAATTAGAGTTTTGTTTACAATGGCTGAGGAAATTCCAGTTTTAAAAAATTAAATTAAAAAGAAGTTGTCACTAACCTTTGTAATTGTAAAGATACATGAACATCGGAGCTAATTAAGTATGCCCAAATATGCCTAGGATTAGTGTTTTCCCTAATCTATAACATAGCTTGCAGATATGAAAACCAAATATCAAACTGAAAAGCCACCTGTTTAAGAGAGGTGGTTTGGAGGAGCTGAGGCTTCTTTCAGGTGGGGTTTTCTTTGGCAGGGGCAGATGATCAGGGTTTGTACACTGCAGCAGCTGTTAATAACAAGGAATAACAGAAAAGCCCGGGTTGCGAATGCTGTCCAAGCAGCTAGCTGAGCACAGCCATAACCAGAGGGTGATGAACAGAGCTCCAACAGCAGTAGCTAGCTGAGCACGAGTAGCCAGCTACCTCTTGGTGCAAGTGATACCTTGGCTAAAAAGTAGTGCTAGTCAGAGGATAAGGGATCTAACAATCACAAAGTTTTGAGTGAGAGCCTGCCTTGTAGACGAGCCGTAGAGCAGGATTTTAAATAACAGTAGACATACTTTGGGAACAGACTACTTAGTCATTATTCATTAGTCTGTTTATCTTACTGCTAAATTTATTGAAAGGAAAAAAGGAAAGATGCCTATCAAGCTATTTAATTTCCCTCTTGGAGGTGGTGATGGGAGAATATTATCTCACCAGTACCTTTCAGCGTTCCCAGGATGCTGAGTAGGAACGCAAAATAGTGTTTATGAGAGAACTCCAAATTCTGTACCTATCCATTGTTGCTCCCAGCTAGGTTGTATTGGGTTTGCGTGGCAAGGTTTTGGTAGCAGGGGGGACTACAGGGGTGGCTTCTGTAAGAAGCTGCTAGAAGCTTCCCCCATGTCCAATAGAGCCAATGCCAGCTGGCTCCAAGATGGACCTGCCACTGGCCAAGGCTGAGACCATCAGTGACTGTGGTAGAGCCTCCATAATAACATATTTAAGAAGGAGGGAAAAACAACAACTGCGCAATGGCAGCCGGGGAAGAGAAGAGTGCGAATATGTGAGAGAACCAACTCTGCAGACACCAAGGTCAGCGAAGAAGGAGGGGGAGGAGGTGCTCCAGGTGCCAGAGCAGAGATTCCCCTGCAGCCCGTAGTGAAGACCCTGTTGAGGCAGGCTGTCCCCTGGCAGCCCAGGGAGGTCCACGGTGGAGCAGATATCCACCTGCAGCCCATGGAGGACCCCACGCTGGAGCAGGTGGATGTGCCCTGAAGGAGGCTGTGACCCTGTGGGAAGCCTGTGCTGGAGCAGGCTCGTGGCAGGACCTGTGGACCTATGGAGACAGGAGTCCACACTGGAGCAGGTTTGCTGACAGGACTTGTGACCCCGTGGGGGACGCATGCTGGAGCAGTCTGTTCCTGAAGGAATGCACCCCATGGAAAGGACCCACGCTGGAGCAGTTTGTGAAGAACTGCAGCCCATGGGAAGGAATCACGCTGGAGAAGTTTGTGGAGTACTGTGTCTCATGGGAGAGATCCCAAGCTGGAGCAGGGGAGGAGTGTGAGGAGTCCTCCCCCTGAGGAAGAAGGAGTGGCAGAGACATGTGATGAACTGACTGCAACCCCCATTCCTCATCCCCCTGCACCACTCAGGCAGAGGAAGTAGAGAAAATCGGGACTGAAGTTGAGCCAGGGAAAAAGGGAAGGGCGGGGGGAAGGTGTTTTTAAGATTTGGTTTTATTTCTCATTCTCTTGCTCTGATTTTATTAGTAACAAATTAGTTACTAAATTAGTATCTAATTAGTAACTAATTTCCCCAAGTCGAGTCTGTTCTGCCTGTGACAGTAATTGGTGAGTGATCTCCCCCTGTCTTTATCTCAACCCATGAGCCTTTTGTTATATTTTTCTCTTCCCTGTCCAGCTGAGGAGGGGGAGTGATAGAGCGGCTTTGGTGGGCACCTGGCATCCAGCCAGGGTCAACCCACCACATCATAGGTCTTTGCAGAAAGGTAATACAAAGAAACTCCCCAAGATATAATGTTCCTGACCCTACAGCTCTATCTTTCTTGAAGTACTCCATGAGCTGCAAATTATCATTTGCCACAGGACAGAAATACTGTGGATAGAAAAGAGACTAAGTAGAGTATACTGCCAGTGTACAATCTCCACTGCTATCTTATATATCAGCAATTCCAGGAGACCTTGTTCACCTAGTCATAGTCGTAACTTCAAATTCAAGCTAAAAAATAATGAAATCTCACATTTGGTATAAGATTAAGCATGGTTCTTAATAAAGAAGATGACATCTGAAAATATCACAGATCTCAAAACATCATATTAATAATACTTTGCTGTTTGTAAGTTCTTCTCCTGAACTCACCCAGCAGACTTCAAGTCTCGCTCCCCTACGGTTAAGCTTCTCAAGAAGTGGAGGAACCAGATATTCTCTCCAAGGAGTTGATCCACAGAAATGTCAACATACAAGTGCCTAAAGTGTTGCATGTCACTGGTCTAAACAACTTTTAAAATTGTAATCATTACTCTGCCAATGAAAAATGTGGTCATTTCTATCTCTTCATACACTTGCACTTCATGTTCCCATTTCCTCAAACAATTCTACTGTCTGTCTCCTATGCCTGTCTCTCCCACACATTCATCAAAAACTGTTTTGCTAGGCACTCTTCATTTCCTTGGGTCATTCGCTGTATTAGAGTAGCTTTCCTTTCCAAATGGAGAGAATATGGAGAATAATTTCTCCATTGCAATAAACACTTCAGAGAAAGACATTTTAGAATATCAAATTGCTCCCAGGAGCACAGGCCACTTTTCTTTCAAATAAAATCTGGTTTAGTAAAGGGGCTGGAATTATCTTCAATAACTTTATTTAGCAGCTGATATATAGAAAAAAAAATAAAGAAAAAAGGTATATGTGATCAACTAAATATATCTGTATCTTGATTTTCACTTATCTTACCACCATAAAGAAGCTGGGCTTGGTGCCAATTTTACTATGTGAAATGACTTCTCTTCACATTCAGCAAAAGCTCTCTTGATACAAAGTCCCAGAACAATATAATAAAAATTAAGCCTTCCTCAGCCATGTTACTCATAACCTGCAGGCATTTTCTTTTAAATAATGTTAAAATCCAATAACTCTAATGAAAGGTATAAATTCCTAGTACAAACTAATGTGAAGTTTAAAACACACACACACAAAACCAGCCAACAATACTGTAGTGCAAGTTATGATCCATTACCGGAGCCTGTGATTAGTCAACATCTTCATGTGAATATTGTGCTTTTCTCAGTTACAGTCATGCAATCAAAAGCATAGATGATTCTTTGAGATTTCTTATCTTCAGGCTATATGCAGGTAGATCTCAACAGAGAATTGCGACCTGGCTTACTGGATTATCAACGGGGGAAAAGATCAAAACAGTCGGAGGGCTTTGTGCCAGCAAGGCAACCAAACCCAACCACTTCACTCCACTGAACAGCCGATGGCCTGATTCAGAAGCTGCACTCCTAGTGAGCAGCTTGAACAGCAAGCCATTGCCTTACTGGTCAAGGGCCTGCCTATGCCAGCAAAGACTAATCCTGTGTTTCCCAGTGTCAAGGCACTGCAGGGACCGGTGGCTCCCTGAGACCAGGAATACTGGGGGGTCCCCAGGATGGGTCATGGCAGGGCCTGGCAGCCAGGATTATAATCCCACTGGGATGTTTTAAATGCTGACAATTCAGTAATGCTCTCCCAGTTTCCCTCCAGCTTCCTAGAAGGAGAAACTTTGTCAAACTTTACCAGAAAAATTATAAGGTAACAATCTACTTTTTGCAGTACAGAGCCCTAGAAAATACTTCAAATGTCCCACTAATAAGTACAACTGCAAAACAGATTCAAGATCTTCTGTCATGTAAAAGTTGGATATTTGGCTCACAGTGCCAGTTCATGTTACCTCAGCACCAAACCATATAACTTGGAGACTGTGAATGCAGCTTCTGTTTGAGACCAGGCAAGAGTAACGTTTCCTACTGTTAACACACCATACTTCAAACTTCTCGAACTTTACCCTTAGAAAATTAAGCAACAGTCATTACCCATCTACAGCTGCCTAACTTCAGTTTATACTCTTGCTTTGTTTGATATTTTAAAAAAACGCCTTGTTATTGGTGTCATTTTCAATAGTGGTAAAAAAAAAAAAAATCAAGCAAGTACTTCATCCTCAGAAATTAACTACATACATGTAAGCAATGGTCATCCAGCTGACAGCAAATTGAAATTGCTTCATCAGACTTAGCTCTGTAACATAGTATTTATCTAATTACTGTACTCTTTGTGTTGGCCACATGTTCTGAGACATCCACATCTGCATATGAATAAAAACAACACTTTCACAAAAGACACCTTGAAATAGCAGGACTGAAAAGCTAATATAACTGTAAGGAATAGTGCAAAGTACAGACTTTTTCCCTAACTGTTTATTGCTACCTACATAATTTAAAAATATTTGTTACTGTCCTTGATTTCTTTTATGTTTATAGACAGTCTATTAGGGAGTGATAACATTTTTATTATTTTTTACTCTAGTGTTTGTGTTTCATTGTAAAATACGTATGCCTCATTTTTGGTGTTACATGAGAAGTGAAAAGTGTCAATATGTCATTTTTGAAAGGTCTAGCTAAACATATACTCTGTTCTGTTGGGGAATGAAAGATTTTTTCTTAAGCCTCAGCTAAAGCAACTTTTCTTCTGCACTAGTATGTAGAAGCGATAAAAGAGGATAATCTCCATTGCAGTCAAAAGCATGACACTCTTAATACTGACAGAATTACTTTTCTTTAGCTTCAACAACACAATCAAATGACGTAACTTCTGATTCAAAGATAGGATATTCAGAGCAGTCAGCATAGGTGTTCTGGATGTGTGAACACGCACCTGTGTTATGAGCAGAAATATTAAATCAGGAGCTTAATGCTTATAGAGGGATTTCATTCACTTCGGTTAGCTTGTTGAACTAGATATATGTAAGCTCTGAGGTTCATAAATCTTGAAATGGAGCTCCACTTGGCTCAATAGACAATACTGTACCTGCTAAAGCTGTGCAAGCAATTTCTTCAATACATAGCATAGTTTTGCATTTTAGTATGTTTTATTACTACTGAATGAAGATGTGCATTCTTTATTGTTGGTTGCTCTTTCCAATTGTAACTGATTATACCTCTATCTATCTGATGTGATGGTGCAGCTCTCAGAGCCACATGAGCCTCCATATTTTGTCTCTAAATCTGCATAGCTCAAATCATCAGAAATTCATCCCCCCCACTCTTCTGCGGTAGCGATAGCAGCCACTGGTGAGATTCAAGAATATATACCTCCATTTAACACCTCTTCCTTGATGCAGTAAACTTGCAAAATACCCTTGCTCCTCTCCCTCAGAATCTCTACCATTTAATTATGTCTATCCTAGAAGATAAATACATACCAACTGCTTTTACCCCAGTCATGCTGGTTTTGTCATATTCTACTGATGCTGAAAAGTGGAAAAATGAAACCTTGCAAAAGACAAGTAAATATAGGCCAGCTCTGATGAAATCAAAACATTAATATATGAGGAAGAGCATTAGGCTACTGAAGAGTAAAGTCAACTTGTGAGAACAATTTCTTCCCACTCTGCCTTGATTTAAAGTGTGTATAATTTCTTAGTCTCACTCCCACACTTTACTTGCTTTTTGCTGCATCAGAGTAATGTAAGCAAGATATATCCATTTTTTTTTTGCTGCTACACCAATGAAGGTTTTTCTGTGATTAATCTATAAGACAGACTACATGTTTTCACCAACCTTGTACTAAAAAGGAATCGATGCAGTTATTTCCCATCTTTTTAATATAACCACTCATGTAGCCACTCACATACATGGCACCTAATCAACCACTGCATTTGATACTCAATCACAGCACTGATAGCCAGCTTTTTAAAATCCCTATCTCACTCCTGATTCAATAATTAGTAATGCTCATGATAGCTTAATGCACATGTTATAAAGAGTGAACAATGTAACCATCCCAAACCTTCCCTTCCTCCTTGTGGAAATTGAGGCCATCATTACAAATAAACAGTCAGCATCTGTATCAATGTTCAGCAGCACAAACAGCAAGAGGCATATGTCAGCAGCATCTGATTTTTGTTACTGCACACACCATTACTCACTTAGTTTGTTGTACTTGCATCTAAGCCTTTAAATTTGCAAACTTGCCTTTCCCACTGTGCATTCATTGCCTTTTCTGTCACTTCAGCCTTGTTTGGTAACCCCCAGCACTAGATAATTGATTACTCTTCTTCACTATCTCTTTGTGCAAAGAGTTATACTAAATCGAAACTGCCACCTTTAAATTATTGTGCAGACTTCACACTTTAGTATTAGCAGTACGTTAAAGTGCTATCTCCAATCTATACTGTAAAGTTTATTGTTTTAATTAAAATGTTCTCTGTGCTCTCTAAAGGAGATAATCCTTGCTTTCCCCTTGCTGCTTACTTTTGAGTCATAAAATGTTTCTAATTATCCCATATGAATTTTGGAATTAATTCACATTTTTTGACTTGTTCTGTGTTACTGTGACTTCATGCATGTACAGGTGTGCAGATGGATATGTTTCATCAGTGAAGAGTATTTAGTGGAATATGCCATAATTTACTTTTCCAGATGGGACATCAACAGTATGTGTCACCAAATATATGCTGGCATTACAGTGACCATAACGATTTTTCACCCTGTCTTTTGCCTGGTGCTGACTTTTGACTTGCTCTTCCTGGAAGTCACTGGCTGACCAAGCTGAGTAAAGAAAAAAAGGTGGAATCAGAATTTAGAAGGAATATTAATGGTAGTCAGGATTATTTAGTACCCAGATAAGAACCAAGTACCAAAATGCCTGATGCAACCTTAGGAAGGAAACACCTTTTTTCAGTGAGGGTTTATATCTCACTTTCCAAAATGACCGACGTAAACTCTAGCCAGTTGTTCACGTGGATGTTTGGCTACACAGTCTAAAAAAGAAAGAGCAATTACACATTTACAGTAGGTTAAGAGTCGATCTGTAACAATGAGCCCATCAAGATTAACGACATATGCTCCTGTGTGCCATAGAGCTTGAGCAGTGAAGGTCCAAAAAGTGACCAGTCCAAATCCTTGCATCTCATGATTTTGAATGTTAAGGTTACAAACATTAGCATAAGGCTAAAAGCTTTTCTCCAGAAGATATCAAATGCATACATATAAGAACCTTGGCTAATGTATACATTACAATGTATACATTCCAGTGTGGCTGCTATTCCTTAACTATTTTTAAGCACAGTGTCTTGTTTCACTCACTAACTTTCCAACAGCACATTGTACCAGAGCCACAAGCAGGCACTTGAACATCAAGCCTTATAAAATCTATTCAGGTGTTTGCTCAATATGAACACAAAGCCTCACCACTGCAAATAAAAGAGTTTTAAGTTTAGAGGACACAACATTAGATCATTTAGTAATATTTCCTCTACAGATGGCTTACTTTGTTGTGACTTACTCTCAGCAAGACTTTCAAAACTAAAACTAAGCTACTGCTGAACCATTTACGCCACAAGATAATTGTTCCAAATGAAACAGACAAATCCAAAACTCTGCAGAAAGATGGACATGTATTTCATTTTAGAGGTAGCATTTTACTTTCACTAAGGACCTATCAATCAATCAAGTTTGGCAGGTTTGGGTGTTTGGTTTTTTCTAAATGGAAGAAACTCCTATATCAAAGTTATAGTATTTAATACTTGACTGAAATATAGTTTAAAACATTTAAACTTTTGAAGCAAAATGTGAAAATTGACTTTTATTGTAAATACATATGATAATTGAAATTCTGCTGGGTCCTTCTACCCAGTTGCATATACTAGGATGTAGCCGCATTAAACAAGCCCCTGATCTTGAAAAATACAGACTCATTTATTAATACAGTCTCAAAATATTATAATTTCTGTGGTCTAATTCCAAGTATATGTTTCACTGAAGAAACAACAATACTTATGATCACTAAATGTTTACAGACCCCAAAACTGAGCCTGAGTCCTTTGTGTAAAACATATATTTTTACTTATATATATGTTTTTGGGGTTTTTTATATATATAAAAAAAATATATAAAAAATGACACCTCTTATTTTGAGGTTTTGTGCCTACAGAACAATGGACCAAACTGATAGTAACGGACCAAACTGATAGAGCTGGCGGCTCGTGGCTCAGACAGGTGCACTCTTTGCTGGGTAAAAAACTGGCTGGACAGCCAAGCCCAGAGAGTTGTGGTGAATGGAGTGAAATCCAGTTGGTGGCCGGTCACAAGCGGAGTCCCCCAGGGCTCACTTTTGGGGCTGGTATTGTTTAATATATTTATTGATGATCTGGATGAGGGGATTGAGTGCTCCCTCAGCAAATTTGCAGACGACACCAGGTTGGGCGGGAGCGTTGATCTGCTCGAGGGTAGGAAGGCTCTGCAGAAGGATCTGGACAGGCTGGATCGATGGGCCCAGGCCAATTGGATGAGGTTCAACAAGGCCAAGTGCCGGGTCCTGCTCTTGGGTCACAACAACCCCATGCAACACTACAGGCTTGGGGACGAAAGCTCCCCCGCAGAAAAGGACCTGGGGGTATTGATTGACAGCCGGCTGAAAGTGAGCCAGCAGTGTGCCCAGGTGGCCAAGCAGGCCAGAGAAGGACAATGAAGCTGGTGAGGGGTCTGGAGCACAAGCCTTATGAGGAGCGGCTGAGGGAACTGGGGTTGTTCAGCCTGGAGAAGAGGAGGCTGAGGGGAGACCTTATCGCTCTCTATGGCTACCTGAAAGGGGGTTGCAGAGAGGTGGGTGTTGGTCTCTTCTCCCATGTGACTAGAGACAGGACAAGAGGAAATGGCCTCAAATTGCACCAGGGGAGGTTTCGGCTGGATATTAGGAAAAAGTTCTTTACTAAGAGAGTGGTGAAACACTGGAACAGGCTGCCGAGGGAAGTGGTAGAGGTGTTCAAGGAACGTGTGGTCGAGGCATTGTGGGACATGGTTTAGTGGGCATGGTGGTGTTGGGTTGATGGTTGGACTTGACGATGTTACAGGTCTTTTCCAACCTTAATGAATCTGTGATTCTGTGATTAAACAGTTACTAATAAGTCTGATGTAATGCTAGCAATGAGGACCTGAAACTTAGGATTCAAGGACTGACTATTGCACTCAGTCACAGCATAGTGGTGGGAGTCACCACCATAGTGGTGGCTAGACAGACAGTGCTGTTAGTATGCTCAGTCCAAAAGAGCTTTCTGACACTTACCTTGAAGTCTTCCAATCCTGTGCAGAGCTCAACATTTTCTGGCTATTTTTACATGACTTGGTAGAAGAAAGGGTAGACAATGGAGAGCAGGACAAGCAGTAAAGAAATTACTGGTATTTATAAGTGGCATTTATAAGTTTAAACCAAGAGTTTTAAACTAAGCTTTTGGGTTTTGTCACTTGAACTCACAATCTTCTAAAAATTATATTGTGTGTGTAATCTGAAATACGCAAACACATTTATAAAAAAACAAAAAGAAGGATCATCAGCCTTTCAGCTTTTCCCCACTTCTAATATCACTAGTATAAAATCTGGAAGGCTACGAAACACCATCTCACAAAAAGTGAGGCGGCTGCTGCTGCTGCTCAGATACCAGACTGTTTCCCCAGTATTTGGACGTAAGGAGCAGTGAGAAACTGCTGTCGTTTAGAAGTGCCTCTATCAAGACATTTTTGCTTTCTTAAGAGCATTTAACAGTGCTGAAAAGGGATTCCAGCCCTCAAGAACAATGAAAGTGAGTTTTAACAGTTATCTTCAGAGCTACTCTCAAAGGTGGAAAAGCAGTCAATGACGTCATTGAACAATTTACAGTACAAAACACAGTAGTACCAAAATTAAGAACAAACGGAATTTTAACCCCATATATAGAATCCTGCTCAAACCAAAGCCTTTTTGAGGAATAGAGTTGCTTGTTTCCTTCCTGTTGTTTTTTCCCTCCAGCAGTTTGGTATACCTAATCAGACTTGTAATCAGTGCTATCATGAAGTTAAATACAAGGCAAGCTGTCATAACTTCAGAAATCACTTGATTGAGATTGTTACGTACACACCTTATAGTTTCCACTCTGTTCCTAGGATTATCCTCATCCTTCCACTGCTTCTCTGGGTCCTAAAGTTGGACACTTCAGTCTGGTGGAGGTTGGGGTGCTATGGCAAGATGTCAGCATCTGGTGTACTTCACAGGTAGTAATATCATTTCAATGACTTAGGAAAATATGATAACTTCTTCCTCACCTAGAATCCACTTGGAGTCACTTCCATATGTTCGTTAAGACTTTTTTTACATCTTTTTCTTTACTTTCTGCAATTCCATGTTACAGTCATATTAACTACATTTTACATCCATTAGATGGTATTTCTTTGTTCTCTTTATTACCCTTCAAAGCCATTTTGTCCAGCCATTTTGACCACTGGCAAGTTGCTTGTAACCATAAAAAGTTGTCTATGACCCATGTCTTATCATCACCTGTCTGTACTCCTCTACACTGCACTCGGTCTCCCCACTTCTTAAGGCCTCTGCTATCACAGCAGGCCTGTATATCTCTAGTCTATACCATTATGTCAGTCATAAATGTCTCATTCTACACAGAACAACTACTTATTACTACTACCTGTATAAAATTATGGTTGTACCATACAAAGATAAGGAAAGTGAAATAACTGGCCATAGTCACCTATGAAGTCAGAAGAAAAATTGCTATTACAGCTAAATCAAGTAAAAAACAAAGCTCCAAGCAGGTCAAGACAAGCTCAAACAGAGCAAGCCTGACAACTTCAGAGAGAGCAAGTCTTGGCTCTGAGGTCTTGCAAACTCAATGGCAAGGTTGTGTCCTGTTGCTAGCAAAGGCATCACTGTATTACTGACCTACAGGATATTACAGTACATATGGTCAAAGTAGAACGACAGTAACTTTTGCATATGATACTATTATCTAATATCTCTGAGTCGGCCGGATTTCTAGAGTAGTGTTCACTTTATCCTGTATCAATGCCAAGGTTGTACAAGCCAAACTGTGTCATAAAAAACCAAAACAAAACACTTTATGTTTCAGTTTTGCAGATCTCCAAAAGATAAGGCCAAAAGTTTACTGTCAAGATGGGGGACCCTATGAAGTGTTTATGTCATGCACGTGGCTGGTAGTAGCAAGATATTCAGACAGGAATGAGTGCTTATATAGAAGAAGCTTTTAAATCCAATGCCATCAGAGCAACAATCCCTGTCTTCAATCTCTTATTTTCATTTCCCAAGCTTACAGCTGTGAAACCAAGTACCGGCAGAGTTTTAAACTTCCTTTGACCTGGTATTATGACTCTATAACGAACCACTTCTGTTGTGTGACACACAACCAAAAGTAAATCATCACAACACACTAAAATTAAACACTTCCCAAATATTATCAACATCACAGTTCTGATTAAAATCTTGTGGTTTGAAATGACTGTAAAAATAAAACCCAAAAAACTATATTCTGCCAGTATTCAGTTCCTAAACCAGAAGAAGTCCTCAAGTAAGACAAATTACTTATTTACAGAGAGTCTAAATAATGCACCAGTAGGATCCAAAGTTGTTATTACCTAATCAATCTGAACAAAACTAGGTGATGAACTAATACAGCAACTTTATGTTTTTCAAGGACAAGTGAAAATTAAGAAAAAGAATCAACATTGGCCTGGAATTTATCAGTTTAGAGAACTTTTAGTTAAACTGGTTTCACATTCATCACATATTTTAATCTTCCCTACCATTTTGTTGACTTTTTCAAGCACAATTAGGTTTAGCATTATTTTGATCACAGAAATATTTTTAAATAAAGGGAAAATAATTAATTCTCTTCTTTAGAAAACATTACTTGAATGGATTTATGAAGCTTCCTATCAGTGCTAAATAAATGATAAGACATTTTTCTTCAGATAATTAAGCATTTTGTTTGAATAAATGAAACAAGTCATATTAAGGAAGTAGAACAGAAGTTTTCCCAGCTCTAGACTTGACATTCTGGTGTATTCCTGTTGAGGATAATGCCCTCTGAATGACTACTTCTACATCTTCAAATTTAGTTAAAAAGCAGTCAAAGTTTCTTAAAGTAAAGATAATATTTTCCTAAAGCCTTTGTTTTCTTTGTTCCATTCCTCTGCCCTCTCTACAGTCCCTCACTGCAGCAGGACTCATGCGGGTGAGAGACAGCCACAAGTGTCACTGAAGTCTTCTTTTACTTCCCAGTCTGTGCAGCTTCTTCAATTTGCATAGTACCCCAACTTGCTTTAAAACTTCCCATCTCTTCCACAAATGTTTTTCTTTCAGAATATAAAATACTCCTGATTGGCCATTTGATTAAACAGGTAGCACGATTTGGCTGTTATTGACATCGCCATCATTGAAATCCTGTTATTTCCCACTACTTTCCCTTCCAAAGTCTCAAATACATCTGATTCAAAACCTGTCAGGCTGCCTACATTTCCCCTTACCCACTCACAGTGGGCCTTTGGTTGGTTAGATAACTCTGGTTGATTAGCATTTGGATTTGATTTTTCCTGTAGCCCAACTTATGTCAATATTTGCAGCAAAGAACATTTAGTTTTTTGCATCCAAACCTCATCTCTGCTACTTATTTCTATTGCTATTATTAATGTGCCAATGCATATTAATAGGGTGCTTCTTCTCTAACTTTCATCCTCGTTCTGAAAGAGCTCATACAATGGAGAAAATTTTATATCTTAGCTCTTTATGTGGGCAAGAAGTCAACTGTATGCTCTTTAAAATGCCAAGCTTTATTTAATTCGCTGTTTGCTGAATCTGGCCTGTATCAGAAACAGTGTGGCCAGCAGGAGTAGGGAGGTAATTGTCCCCCTGTACTCAGCACTGGTGAGGCCGCACCTCAAATCCTGTGTTCAGTTTTGGGCCCCTCACTACAAGAAGGACATTGAGGTGCTGGAGCGCGTCCAGAGAAGGGTGACAAAGCTGGTGAGGGGTCTGGAGCACAAGTCTTATGAGGAGCATCTGAGGGAACTGGGGTTGTTCAGTCTGGAGAAGAGGAGGCTGAGGGGAGACCTTATCGCTCTCTATGGCTACCTGAAAGGGGGTTGCAGAGAGGTGGGTGTTGGTCTCTTCTCCCATGTGACTAGAGACAGGACAAGAGGAAATGGCCTCAAGTCACGGCAGGGGAGGTTCAGACTGGATATTAGGAAAAATGTCTTTACTGAGAGAGTGGTGAAGCACTGGAATAAGCTGCCCAGGGAAGTGGTAGAGTCACCCTCCGTGGAGGTGTTCAAGGAACGTGTGGACGTGGCATTGTGGGACATGGTTTAGCGGGCATGGTGGTGTTGGGTTGGTGGTTGGACTTGATGATCTTACAGGTCTTTTCCAACCTTAGTGATTCTGTGATTTCTGTGTCTATCATCAGAACAGAGGAGCCTTCTCACTAGTTTGACTAGTTGAAACATTTGCTTAACCTATCACCTAGTATCACTCAGCACACCCAAATTAACTTGTAAAATGCTCGGGACTAGGTTAACTTCTTAAATGAATCATCAGAGTTAGAACTCTATATTTTCAACAGCATAATCTAGAGGGAAATTTACTCATTATGCTATTTTGATAAAGGGCCTTAAACTAATAGAATAGGTTTTCTGAAGTTGTTAAGAAAAATTTCTCCAGGTTGGAGATTAGTTTTTCACATGTATCAGAATCAATGGCAAAACCATTTTCTTTCAACAGAGAGCACCTCTAGAGTTTTGATTTCTTTATATCAAACACTAATCTGGTAGGGACTACCACCAGCAAACCTCTTCTGTGGCCAGTAATGTATCAGACATCAGAAGAACATCATGATATTATGATTCACTTTTAAATATCACTTCATCTTGGTTGTAAGTTTCTGAATTAGCAATGCTGCAGTGAAGATTAATTACATATAAATATCATGCAAATAGTAGGTATCTTACCTGCTTATAATTTCATTTTTCAACAAATGTTCACAGGAGTTCAAGTTTTTAAGACTCAAGGGAAAGAAAGGTGGAAAGACAGACAAATACAGAGAAAGAAAGATGGAAAGACAGACAAATACAGACATCTTTGTGTGTTATCTGCACTAGCAATCATGGATTTTTTAAAATAATCAGTAGTATAACACTTTACCTGGCAAAACTGTAGCCACCATGAATTTGCTCAAGGGTCTAGGTATATTGCATGATGAATCAGAAGATCTGGGTTCACACACCATCTTAATTATGCTTTTACTACAGAGACATAGGTAAGTCATCTTCAGTGTTCCTTTGTTTCTTACTGTATTCCATGCTAATGCTTTATTATTTCACATAGGTTTCACAAGGATAAAGACAGTGACCAGCAAGACACTTGTAATGTGGAAAGAAGCAGCTTTTAATGTGTAACATGCTTTTTATATATTCTACCACAGACATCGGGAAGAAACATCTACATCCTAAAATGTTGGCTCTTTTCCTATTGCCAAACTATTCATGCATGCATGCAATATAACATTATCAGAAATTTACAGGAGAGAGGAACTGCAACATCTAAGAAGGCTGAAAGAGTGCTATTTCCAGACTCTTGTCCTCGCACATTATGCCACAATCTCATTATATGATTTTATATTCTTTTGTCACAGGGTCTGTGTGTCTGTCAGCAGAGGATTAGGTCTTGGAAGTCTACAGCACACTGCTGAGAAAGCTGAGCAAATGGAGTGAGAGAGCTCTGCATTCTCCTGCTGCTGGATAGTTTCAGCACAGAAGATGTTCAGCACCCTTTTTCCAGCAAGCTCCTCAGACATTGGTCCCATATTTTTAACCTGTGGTTATCAACAAAGGAATTTCTTGAAGCTGTTAAATACATAGTCCACTGAAGCAGGAGTTTTAAAAATAAATTTTTTTTGCAGCTATTAAATAACTGCAAATGAAGAAGCTGTAGAAATTTAAATAGATTGAGTAACTAGTGGCACAATAATTTTTTTATCTTAGCTCCACTGTTAGTCTTGACTGCAGGTCATAAACAAAGCTTTTTAGTCTGATGCCTAACCAGCACATCCCAGTTTGACTGAATTGGGACACCAGTTAACTTTTCAAGGGCACAAATTTGCAATTACTACAAGATAACACTGCCAGTAACCCACACACAGGAGAAGGACAGCTTCATCAGACACTGGGACCTGATTCGCATCCCCCTTCCCCCCCACAATGCACAATTCTAGTTCACTGTTGAGGCATATGGGTGGATCACATCTGCCTAGGCACCATCATTTTAAACACTGCATTTTCCCCGTCACTAAGCAAGAAATATGCACATACAAGCTTCTGCCAGTCTGGCACTTAGAAAGTGAATGTATTCATCACTATATACACACTTTCTAAGATCTATGCTCTTTCCACAGAATCCTGGGAAACTCAACCAGCTAATGTTAAAATGTCAGTCTGAGAAACTTATCACTCAGTAAGAAGTACTAGTCACACACAATAGAAGTCTAAACATAATAAACGTAATCAGCACCCTTCAGACAGTGATTTCTGTAGATAGTCTCTACTATTGGCAATTCCAGAAATTAATTTTACAGAGATTCTACTGTTGGAAATTGAAAAGAAGATCTGCACAAATTTAGAATAACAAATGTGGTCTTACTGAATTGTTATTAAAATTAATACAGATGGCTTTTCTAATGATAGAACTATGATAGACAGTGATCAACACAGAGCCATAAATAGTACGGATTGTCCTTCAATTGCACCATTTCAGATCAAGCCAATCAATATTAGGTGTTAATTACAAAATTAACAACTTGCTCAGAAGGGTATCTTCTAGAAAACAGTACAGTATTTACAGAGATTAAATATTACAGTTCACCACAAAAGCAAATCCCAGTGTACTGGTTTTGTCAAAAAGACCTTGATTTTAAGTTTACAGTCATATCTATTGCTGTACATTTTACTTTATGCATTCAGAGGCTACCTGAAAAACAACAAAAATTTATCTCGGATATATACGGATTGTTCTGCATGATTGTTCTTGTCCACATTCTGTCCCTCTTAGAACCAACCAAAACGAAAGAAAACTTGGCAAAAAAACAATCCTATAACTCATATTTTAAGATACTTACAAAAACTGTAATGGTAAGTATTAAGACTTCATTATCTATAAAAAGAAGTCTCTATTACTTTTGAGCTGACCAGTGAGTTTACATAGATTTCAAATCTATACCTTCAGTAGAAACCTCTGTCTCTCATTTTTGTTAAATGAAACATATTCAAGTATAACAGCAGCTGGCCTTGTCTTTCTTCCTTCTTCTCCCTGCTTCATCCAATACGTTGTCCTTTAAATACTCATTGCACTGTTTTCCATCAATACAGAAACATCTAAAGAATGAGTGAATCTCTAACCTGATTGTAACAAACAGGATGTGTGGCTGTAACAAACAGGATGCATGGCCTATTAGATATACCTTAAAGAAACTGTTTTTGCAAGTCAGTGGGAAAAGGGAAGCAGCAAGCTTTGTGGAGGCAGGGCAGTGTTGTCTCCTACCTTAACTCCCCCATTTTGACTTAAGACACGTGCACGAGGAAAAGGTCACATGGTGGTCACAACTGCAAGAGGGGTAAATTGACCACCAGGATCCCCACACCCCCAGATGTATTTTGAGAACATTCCAAGTACTCATAAGGTACTGACTTTGAGAACGTTCCAAGTTCCCCAAGTAAATAGTGCACCTGTGTGTCAAAACTCTGCCTGAAGGGAGGATCCTGTAAAGAAAGAGACTATAAAAGATGCAAGGAGAGACTGGGTGATGGCATCCCACCATCCAGGAACCATGAACCAGACACTACGCAGGATAAGATGCTGCTGAACCTAGGGTTGTGATACCTCTTTCTTTTCTATTTCTCATTTTCTCTTGTCTCTTCCTTCTTTTTCCTTTTACCCCTTGTTTGAGAATTATATAATTACACAGGTAGTTAGGGATATTTTATAACTTTTGCCTGCAACCAGTAAAGGATTTTTTATTGAATCTCGTGGTTGCTTGGTGTCAAGCTCGCATTTATTTGTCCACGGGGATCACAAAACCTAAACGCAACTTGTCCTTTAACCCAGGGCTTTAGGACTTGGGTTGCAACACCGATGGTAAAAAAAACCCAAAACTATGGACTGATGAACAAGATGGTTGTTATGATTTTATAGGAAGTAAAGCACAGTTCAGGACAATCCCATAACACTTTAACCAGCCCTTTCAGAAAAGAAGGCAAAGTAATCTATTACCTGTCAAAGCTGTTATCCTATGTCATGGCAATGTAATCAGCATTTCTGTCTACCAGTGATATACCAGGGTAACTGAAGGCAATCCCCTTTTCATGCGGTAAAAGCTGAAAAGGATCCCAAGTAACATAGATCCAAAGACATTGTTGTTCTCTGTTGTTGCTACAGGAGGTTTCCTAACATCGCAATTCCCACCACCACATCTCAGGACAGTGGGTCACCTTCCAAGAATAGAACATATTTGCCTCCAGAAGGTTTCAGAATAGCTCCACAAATTATCAGCAAAATAAAACACAAAGAATCTTGCTCCCTCTCTGTAAGGAAATAGACTATGGTGATATGCTGAAAGCCTTTGCATGGGATATTGATCCTATAGAACTGTAGCCCCTCTGGATATCAGTGCAACCATCACAATACAATTTATCAGCCAAATCATTTTCTCCATCTTCCAGATGTTTTGCGATGAAAAGCAGCAGCGGGGATGGAGGTGTCCCTTAACTGAAAAGTATTATTATGGAAAGGATAAGTGAATAGGGAACAAATTTTCATTCATGTTCACTGTTGAATTTTCAGAATGTTACAAACTCCCATATTATCTCTAGTCCTTGCTAAACAAGTCTACATCACCTGTTATGGAAAGGAAATGTTAATATTCTTTAGGTACTCTCAATGGGAAAAAAGTTGTACTAAAAATATGCATGCCCTTTAAGAAAGAATTCATGCTTCTTTGAAAAAGACTGCAATACCTTTTTCACACTATTAAGCTTCCAAAAGATAGGCATGTCCACAGGGAAAAATCCGTCAGCTGTATTTTTCAAATATCACAAGAGAATCAAAGGGATGTAGGGAGGAATGCCATACACTAATAGTTTCACTATATAATGGTAAAGTGCAGCATTACAACACTACTTCAACAGGTATCTTTCCCCACACACTTCATTCCCTGTGACATGTTAGGGTATAAATAAAAAAATGTACACACATCATCTTTATCAAAAAAAGTAACTGTCTATCTCTTCCCCTCAAACTGCTCAAGGGCTTCACATGGAAAAGTTTTCGGGACCATCAAGTGATCAGCATTGTGCTTCTGATTCCCCAGGCACAGCTGCTGTCTGGTAAGCCTTCCTAATATAAATAGACAAAAATTTTATGTTAAGTGAGACTATGTAGTTTCAGCAGCCAGTTCACGGTATATACCTTTTGCCCTGTCTCTTTTGCTATATGTTTCAAAGAGACAAGTTAAAATAAAGAGAACATACATAAAATTACAGAATCAGTTGAAATGAAAACCTCATTTGCTTACATCCCTGGCACTCATGTTTATTTCTAGCCATTAGGAATAAGTGCAGCTTATCTCAGATAAGAGGATGTAGTAGTCCCACCTCCATCCAAAAGCTGACTTGATCGCATGACTTCCCTCCATGCTTTCACTTCCATCTTAGTCATAGACCTACTTCTGCAGTAGCACAGTCTTGTCAAAATATACCTTCGCCTTGCTTCCATTGCTAAGGCTCTCATAGTATAATTTATTCATCTTATTCTGACCCTGAACAGAAAGCAAAATTTTTTTTTTTTCTTTTTTTTTTTTTAGGTTAAACATGGTACTGACTTCATCTTCAGCTATTCTAATTTCAGCTCTGTAAAGCCCAGGTAAAGGGAGCCTCAACTGATATTAATTTTGAGAAGCATTTGCTATCAAGCATAGACCCCACCAACAATTTAGGAGTTCTCTGTGTTTCTTAAGTTTAAAGATGGAGTTATCGAACCTGATTTCATGACTGTACTGAATCATCCACTCACAGCAGGCCCTTTTCCATTCTATCTCTGAGCTCAAAGGTCAAAATTTCATTGATCCAAATGAACCAATTCATTAACTTAATTTTAATCTATTTTTATCCAGCAGCTTTCTAGCATTCACCAGTCTACTAGGAAACATCATCAGTGATGTCTTTGATCACATCCACAAGATACAGATATATCAGCAAGAAAACTGAATGTTTGTGAAACTGGAATTTGACGCTATTTTTCTTCCCCTTAAAAGATGCTTCAAATGATGTCCATGCCAGTTTCTTACCCCAATTTGTCCTTCTATTTTCCTTTCAAAGAGAAATTTTAATGAATACAAGCCTTTCCACGGGTGTTGAGGTGATCTTAGAAATGTGTTCCTGTTAGGTGGATATGAAATATCCATAGTTCGTAGAGGAGAAGAGGGAACAGAATCTCATCAGCAGGCAAGGGCACAAGAAGTATGAACTAAAATGTAGGAAGTGAAGTCACGCATTATGATGTCTAGTGATGATGTGGAAAAGAAAAAAAAAAATCTCTGTTCAGTACTAATTCAGGAACAGAGATATTGCTGACAAAAAATAGTACTGAAGGCAACTATACCAAAGAGAGTAGCTTCATGTGGCTAAGAGATTAAATCACAAACCAGATGTATGAAGGCTGTTGTCCCAAATTATCTATCTCAACCACAAGTAGAGACATTGCTGTGTAAAGCAAAAAATCTTTTTGTCATTAAGAGTGGTATGCGAGTCTCCATTTTGATTATCATCGCTTTGAATAAAGGTGCATAAACCTGCCATTATCGCTCTCACCAGGGCACTGCTATTTCCAAAAGGCAATCATTTTAAGTAACAGTGAAAGATTTCTTGCTGACCTTACCTTAGCTTCTGCATTGTCAGTTCAGGATTCCTTTCATGGCTTCTGCATTTCTATTCTTTTCAAGTATTTTCTGAAGCACGCTTTTATCAAAGTATGATCATGTCTTGACAGTGGTTTCAGTTTTTCTGATTAATGCTGAGGTGCCTTCATAGTTAGTGTATATACATCCCTTTTCACAGTGTGTCCAATTATTCTGGTTATAATGCATGGTGAGGGTCCCCCTTTTCAATCGGGATTTCAGTTAAGCTGTATCTTCATAGATTTTCTGACTTTCTAAACAAGTATCTGTCATCTTTCAGTTTGCAGGAGCTATGTGCATTTACTGCCTCCATAAAACTATAGCACCTTTTTAAACCTGCTTCTGGCAACACATTTGTTCACATGCATCATGATAACAGGCTTGTCCATATTACAGTTTCTTCCAAGCTTAGACCTAATTTGAGAAAAACTATCAAAATATTGAAGTTATGTAGCAAATTATAACTCTCAAAAATCTAAAGGTCACATTGTACCATTTTAATGAACTTCTAAGCCCAAAGCAAACAGGAAACAATAAACAGTAGATATGGAGTATTCACAGTTTAATAATGATCCTCAGATGCGCATGATCTCAGTACAATGTCATCACTGTATCGCCAGGAGTTCATTATGTGTTTGGCACAGGATGGCATACTGGCAAGGCTGGCACAGAGCAT
Source organism: Gavia stellata (assembly GCF_030936135.1). Classification (NCBI taxonomy): domain Eukaryota; kingdom Metazoa; phylum Chordata; class Aves; order Gaviiformes; family Gaviidae; genus Gavia; species Gavia stellata. The sequence continues at coordinate 81,567,635 of NC_082596.1, forward strand.
TTGTTTCAACTCCTTTGCAGATACTCCATGACCCCGTTATATTCCTAGTCAATCTTACACAGTCATTTCTATTGTAAGACTTTGACTTTGTGCAAACAGCTGAGTTTTCATCCTACTGTATAAGTAAAAAACAGTCTGGGCTATCAGCACTGTCTTCCCTGACACGCTTACCCTTCAAGCTCCACTTCCCACCCTGAGGTACTACATTTTTATTTTATGTTCTCTCTCCAGAAATGGTGGTCTCTAGTAATTCAGAGGCAAATCTGCATTCACAGAAGCCTTCACTAAAATGAACGCTGCAAGTGTGAATTCTTTCTGCTGACAGGAAATTCTTGGCATTCCTGAACTCTCACTGGGCTGAAACCATCCCTGTGCAGGGGTCAGAATTCAGCCACAGCAGCACTTGATGGTGCAAATCAGCTCCTCTCACCTGCTTCATCTCTATACTACATTCTGTCTTGGCTCCATTAGGAATTTTCTTAAGGCAGTTTCTCGGTCAGCATGATATTCAAGATGACAAAATTCAGTTTCATGCTCAAGCCTGTTCTAAGCTGCAAGGCTGTGGGATCCGACTGACTTAGTAATACAGCAGCCTGTGAAGCAAACTTGTACAAAAAATAAGAAGCACAATATTTTTTTTTGCTAGTTTATAAGTCACATTCAGCATTTCTCAGGATGATAAAAAGCAACGCACGTGGCCAAAAGTCAGTGGTTGAATACAACAAGAAGTGGGAGAAGAGGATGTAAGAAACCAGTTTTTGCTGGTGACACATTCTTCATTTCTCTTCCTCGCACATCTGTAAGAAACAACCCATTAACTTTTAAAAGTTTCATGGCTCAAAACACTTCCCAAAAGCTTGCTGTCATGCATCTGCGTGCCCTTTAGGTGAAAGCACAGCCATCTGAGTGCACCTGTGAGAACACAGACTGAGAGGGTGTTCTTTTAGTTCAGTTTATTCAGCTATGGTAAGTAACTACTTAACCTGTCTGACTGTACAGTATTGATTAAAATAATTAAAGGATCACTGCTTTGTTGCTCTAGAGATTTTAGATTGATATGCATAAGTGCGCACTGAATAGTAGCAAAGCTCAGAACACCACAATATCAAATATGTTCAGATTTACTTCCCCCCCTGCTTTTTTTCCCAGCATAAAGGTTGGTACATCATCACAATTAACTGTGCCTTGTTTAGTTAATTACTTGTGATTATGCCATTGCTAGAGAAATTTAAACATTATAGGGATTTTTCTAACTCAGAAAGTTGTTTCTAAAATACCCCCTCTAATCAAGCAGCAATTATGTTATTACCCACTAACACCATGAGCGTGTTGACCCAGCTAGTCATGTTCTGGCAACCACAAGAGAAAAAATACATAGCAACGGTGACTACTCCAAAGAAACAACAGCTGTAGAACATGAGGAAAATCCACAGAAACATTTTTAAATGCTCACATTTGGTCATTTCACTGCTTTGGGTTCTATCATTTCAGCAAAAAAAGTTTTAAGAAAAAAAAACCAGTTTTGACTGAAACAATAAATACATTAATTGTATAAAAATGTTTAAAATAATTTATTTTTTAAAAAAGCTTAAAATTGTAAAGCCAGATGATAATAAACTTGGAAAGTGGCCAGGGATAGGTTGTCTGAAAGAAACAAAGAGGCACAGAGCTTATTACTGGCTCCAACTGAGACTACAAACCAGCAGCAAACACTTCAGGGTGACTAACTATCCAGAAATTAACTTTAGGGATTTTTGTAGTAATGCCAGCGTATGGGGGAATACACTTATAACTGCTAAGTTTCCCTTCCACTCTTCTGCCAAGAAATTAGGATCAAGACACAGGAATCATTGGTGCAAAGCCTTGCTTTGCAATAGAAACCTACAGCTGTTGCAAAAAGCAGTTCTTGTTTTTAGGCTCCTACACTGATTTTGTTACCTCATTGTTCCACCTCCTTCATCTCTGTTAGTTATCTTCTTCCCCATTTTCATATCTTAAACCTCTATGTTCCCCAATCAGCTCATATCCCTTCCTTCTTCTCCCACTCCCACCTGCTTTTAACGGTACCCTGGATCTTCCTTATATTGGCCTCTTTCTCGACATTCTCTGCTGCTCCCCTCTCAGCTGGTACCTTTGACCTCCTGCACATGGCCAGGGCACCCTGCGAGGAAGCAGGACCCCAAGGAGATTTTTCTTGCCCTCAAGGAGTCAGAAGAAATCACTGTGGATCGTGTCTCCAGTCAGCATATTGGAAAAGTCAGAGGAAAGCTGAAGACCAAATCATGCGTAAATGCCTATGAGAGCCCTGACAACTCTCTGCACTGCATGTGTAAACCACAGTTTCATCCCCAACTGTAAACATTTGGCCAAGATACCAGCAACTGCAAAAACAGTTTCCTGCGTGAAGTATCAGATAAATTTTGCTGTCAACTGTGGCATATGTGAGCCCTATAAGTGGCACCAGCTGGAAAGAAATATGTTTAATTGCCACATTGCTTTCTCAGGGAAGGTAGTTCAGATAATTTCTATCAAGCTTAAGACTTGCTGTGTAGCCTGCATTCATGCAAAAAGCCAGTTTCTACTCAAACATTCCCCGTGTCTTCTGTGGTCAACTGCACTCAATTTCTGTATTTCCTTACGATGTATTGGCATCATATGCAGTCCTTCTTAAGGAACTTGTATATCTTCTTTTAAGAAAATGCACCTTTCCTGCTGTTAATTGTGGATTTCAGCACGCAACATTCAAGACACTACGGCTTAAACCAACAGCTTTTTGCTTCTGGCTAATGTCTACTCCAGATATAACTGTTTTCAGAAGTGCTGCACTAACTCTGGCTTTACATTTCTTAAAGCCACTTCTAATTCTCATTAGAAATACCTACAGAATAATTCTATCTTGCAGATTTTCTATAGTTAAATTGCCAGTGTGTCATGATTTAACCCCAGCCGGCAACTAAGCACCATACAGCCGCTCGCTCACTCCCCCTACAGTGGGATGGGAAAGAGAATCAGAAAAGTGAGAAAACTCATGGGTTGAGATAAAGAAAGTTTAATAGGTAAAGCAAAAGCCACGCACACAAGCAAAGCAAAATAAGGGATTCATTCACTGCTTCCCATCGGCAGGCAGGTGTTCAGCCATCTCCAGGAAAACAGGGCTCCATCACAGGTAACAGTTACTTGGGAAGACAAATGCTGTAACTCTGAACATCCTCCCTTCCTCCTTCTTCCCCCGGCTTTATTTGCTGACCATGATGTTTTATGGTATGGAATATCCCTTTGGTCAGTTGGGGTCAGCTGTCCCGGCTGTGTCCCCTCCCTCCCAACCTCTTGTGCACCCCCAGCCTACTCGCTGGTGGGGTGGTGTGAGAAGCCAAAAAGACCTTGACACTGTTTAAGCACTGCTCAGCAATAAGTAAAACATCCCTGTGTTATCAACACTGTTTTCAGCACAAATCCAAAACATAGCCCCATACTAGCTACTATGAAGAAAATCAACTCTACCCCAGCCAAAACCAGCACAATGTTCATTTTTAAATTGTAGTATTGTTTCTGTTTTACAGGGAGGAATAAAATTCTCTACAGTTTTGCAAGTGTGTCTTCAACAGCATTAGTGAAATGGAGAGTGCCCTAATTAGCTAGCTTTACAAAACTCTTTTACACACAATTCAAATAAATAGCAGCACAAATAGCAACACAAACCCCAAGATTTTATTCTACTATTGTCATTTTCCATTATGGCTGTTTAGCTAAAGCAGCAAAATAAAATTTGAAGAGTTCAGGAAGTCAGAACATGCAGCATTTAAGACAATTTTGCATACAAAAGTAATGTTGAACAAATTAAAGAAATCAAGGTTATTAAAAGCAAGTCAAAGCTTTACAACTCATTATTGCTACAGTTCATCTGCAGGGAGCTTTTTCCTTCTTTTTCCAAAGCCTACCTGCTAACAAAGTTACACATGAGACCAAGCTGGGGTGCCTTTGACAGCACAAAAACCCTGAGAGATCGTGGAAGGTTGCTCACCTCAAAAAAACAGAACACATTTTGTATGGGATGTCCATTTGTTTATCACACTCCTGAAACTGAAGACTGCTTCACTGAATGCATACAGCAACAAACCAAACTCATGAGTCCCTTTTTAGTTCTATCCTGGAGAAACTTTACTAGCTTGGTATGCCCAGTTTCAGTGACAATTATTCTCTTGCTTGGGTACTCCTGCAACTTCTCTATAATTAATGATATTACATCTGACACCATAGTGTTTCTATGCATCGAAAGCTGAATGGACATTATGTAGCAATCATGCTACACCTGCAATCTGTTGTTCCTGTTTTCCATTTGCCAGCAAAATCAATTTCAGACTTATACAATAACACCTAGAACTTTTCTTACAATATTAGAAATTATTTCATATAGTGTTCCAAAGTTAACTATGGAAAGATAAAGCAACTGCACTATTTATTATTTGCACTAAAGCAAATGCCACTATTCAGGGCATTTGCATCAATGCTAGATTTTAAAAAAATCCCTTTGTTGTATAATGAACAATGCCAACAAGATTTGAAATCTCATACGGCATAATCCTACTTTAGGCCACAAGAAACACTGTGCTATACAGCATTTGAGAGATCTGCAAACAAGACAATGATTTTTATCACTAGCACACATCCTTTAAATCTCATGGAGATTAATTTGAAGGGGTCTGAAAATAGGTACACTAGACTTACACAGAGTGAAAGACCCACTCCTCAGAATGCAATATGCTACATATAGTTACCTGATCTTATTTGTTAAGTTTAAAGCAGGAAGTGTCCATACACTATCACCAAACCTGAGAAGAGAATTAATTTTATCAAAAGCTAACATAACATGAAAATGTATGTCTTGACAGCACATGTTTCTGAACAAACAAGCAAACAGTCAGTTATGGTGGCTTTCAGGATGTTTAAAAGGTGTTTTGGAAAGTGATACAGATCTTTATTTTTTTTTTATTCCTGTATTACTGTATGCACCTAAAGCCATGAATTTATAAGAATTCCAACAATTCTTATGAGCTACACATTCACTTATTCAGTTGCAGTTGAGACCTAGAAGATTCCCTCTCTTGTATTATTGATGCTGAAGCTCAAACCATTTTTACATTCTCAACAATTACACCATTAATTTTTCATACTATGTTGCTTATTTTTAGCATAGATTATATTTTTGTCAAAATAAATAATATACTCCTTTTCACATGTTAAAAAAGAAAAAGTTTAAATCATTATAAGCTTCTGAAGATAGAATATACACATGTTTCTTTACTGAACTGTCATCAAAGCAATTATTGCATCTTGGGTTACTTCAGTTTCTGGACAAATGTTCCAGGTACGGGAAAGGCAAAAAACAACATTTATTCTCCATCCTCTGTACATTAGTCCACTAACAACAAAGCTTATAAGATCCATAGCTTTTTAAATAGGTCAGTTGCCTCTAACACAGCAGAAGTTAAACATTGCAGTAGTCTTGTCGAGCACTATCTTCAAAACTGTCTCTTCAAAAGTAAATTTGAAGTCTTAAATACCAGGAATTATCTGAAGGTAAAAATAATTAAATTCAGTACTTTACTTCTTTAGAGGATGCATCCTCATGAACATTTGTAGTAGCTTAACATTAAACAGCAGTTTCACAGACCATATTTAATACTGCATAGCCTGAGATTTGGCCAAGAAATTTTTATTGGGACTCTTCTTTAGCCTCAGAGGTCATTACTTCTTGCCTTATAGCATCACACATCTCTAACTCAACAAATTTCATCAGACACAGAGGATGAATTTTTCAGCCTCCTCAATAAGCCAATATATATGCTTTCCTGCTTAGACAGAGGCTGAATCAGTTCCATAAATACAGAAATAAGCTCCACTTTCCACAGACAATTCCCTAAGCCACTTAGCAATTGCTTCTACATGGATACCAAGCATCTGGTTTAAAAAATAAAGGAAAAAAGCTAGTTGAGAGAGCATCATAAACCAAGTATTTCAAAATCTTTAAAAAACATACTTTTCATATATATAAATATGCACATATACTGAAATGTATGCAACTATGCACCCTACATATGGGCTGTACCAGTTACATTTTATTGCATATCATGTAGTAGAAGCTGTTTGTTCTTCAGATGCAAGCTATGGCTAGTGATACGGTGGTTCCAGGTAAAGCTAATTTTTTGATGACTATAGAAAGGCTTTTCTGATCTCTTTGGTTCTGAACTGTTTGAGCCTTTGCAAACATCCCTAAGAGTAGGCCAAAATTTTAAAAAGGCATTGGGAAATAAAGGCAAAGTTCTGAGGGAGGCTGATCTATCAGATAATGTTTGTCAAGGATGCCAGTGGAAGATGACATCTGAATGGCTGGCAAGCGCAATTGCCTTGAGTGCAAAGGCAGATACTATTTTCTGTGGCAGAAGCTAGCTGAAAGCCAGAGAAAATACAGAAAGTTTAACCAATTAGTGGAATCCAAAAAAAAGGAGACAGAGTTTCTGTGCATCTTTAGAAGAAACCATGGAACCTGATAACACACAGGAAATGGAAGAGAAAGTTATTCATGACAGACTACACAGTTCATGTCTGAGCAGATAGTGCATTTTGAAAAGTTCACAAAGTGATCACTTCTCTAACTCATAGTCTTTCTCATTTACTGCCTGAAATGCAGCACGTAGTCACTGTTCCCTAGACACACAGATGATACCTTCTATGTACAGAAAGCAGTTTGACTATGAAATAAAAGAGAGCTAATGTCACGGAAAGCACAATAACACTGGTTTTCTAGGTTAGGTTAACTTGAACTGAAACAACAACCTAATATGCTTTAAAATTTCTGCTACATGCATGAAGTTTTAACTGTCGCTTCCTTTTTTAATTCTCAGAGAAAAAGCTTTTTTCTGGACTACTTTGCTGACACCTAGTGAGCCACGGCTCAAACAGCTTCAGGCACATGAGCTCCTAGAAAAAGAGAGGTGGTAACAGAGCGGCTGTTCTTTTCTTTCCACATGCAGTGAAATATTTTATATGGCCATGTCTGTGATTCAGCAGACTGCTGAATCATATATCAATTCAGAGAACACTGTAATACTGATCAGATGTAAAAATGTGGAAAGATAGTAAAGAGAAGAAAGGGAAAAGAAGCACAATAAAAAGAAGTAATGGTCAAAGTCATTCCCTCCCAGCCTAAATGCCTTTTACAAGGATGACTGACTCAAAGAAACTTGCCACTGGTTGTGACTTCAATCTCTTCCTTTTTGTGCCTCACATATTTAACTGGGATATCTCAGTGCCTGTAACTTCCAGTTAATGACTCCTTTGTTGTTTGTTTTTAATGTAAAATATAAACTACAAGCAACTCGATATTATTGTCTCAAAATTAATTCCAATCTAATCCTATCATTACAATAGCATAAACACGTCACTTTATCCTTGGCTTAGTTTGGGAGAACGGCAGTTTCACGAGATTCTCAGCTTCACTGAAGTGGCTTAATATTGCCTAGGAAACAGGCATCAGTTAGATGACATGGCATTTTCTGACGTCAAAGAATTCTGCAAGTTACAATGGACACAAAAGCAATTTAAAAAAAAAAAAATCAACCTCCTGTTTTAAATAGAAATTGAACAACGAACCTAAGTGCTGACTACCTGTGATAACAATGATGAGTAAGATCACATTTCACTTCCCTGAAAAATGGCTCCAAGAGGTCATGATGATTAGTCCTGCATAAAAAAATGGTAGAACACATACAGCTACCAGATGTCAGGTAAATTAGTCTCTTGAGAGCTGCTGGTCAGGAATTTTTAGGTTTCCCTAAAAGAACTTACTATCTGTCTTTCTGAAATACATGGTTTAACCAATTAAAATGTTACAAAATGCACAAATGTCTGGATGCTTTATGCAGAGAGAGTTGTGCTGCTCTAAACTTTCAGTATAATAAATTTAGGGTAATTAAACTTAACTGCACTGATATAAAAGAAGCCACTAAAACAAACACTATGTATTTTTTTGTATCATAAATGTAACAGAGATGCTAAGGATTGCATAGGGTGAATATGACTACAAAACAGTAGAGAATACACAACTCTGTTCATGAAAGAAATTAGCTAGTGCCTACAGGGTGTGCTTTTCTTACAACCATCATAACAGTAGATGTGCTTCTCTTCTCGGACACCGCTCAAGCTGTCCACTGAGGTACCAAAACAGTCACTGCTACTTTCCTTTCTCGTCAGCCTGTTATCTTGGCTTAGGCACTTCAGCCAGTCAGAACTTCATCCTGCATTTAAATAGGAAGTTCAGTTGCTTTCTTTCTCCAAGGCACAATAATCAAAAATTCCAGAGAAGACAGTGCACTTAAAAATGCTCTGGGATTATCATTTTAACTCTCACATTCCAGCTGCTGAACCTCTGAGACTAAAAAGCAGATTATGTCCAAAACACTTATATGTCTATAATTTGTCATTTATGCATGTAAGATTACCAGTTATCACGGAAAGATAAAACTGTCCAGACAAAACATCAGCTTTTTATATAGTTCTGCCTTGCAACTATATTAGGAATCATGTATTTGAGCATTTAGATCCAGACCTTAATCAAAGCAGCTTTTTGAAAGTTGCAATTAATTGTCTGTAAGTGTAATACACGCTTTATTACTTAGCTATATTTAAGTGTGATTAATTGAACTTTGTCACTTATAGGTCAGAAACTACCACATGGTATATTTCAGACTCAAACTCTGTTACATAACTCTATCTCCACTTAATGCAAGGAACAATTTCTTCTTGAGAAAAAGCACAAAGATATTTTTTGTCGACTGTCCCATTGCCATAGCTTGGCTTGTAAAGCCACAAGGTGCAAGATACAGCAACATGCACCAAAGCCCTGAACTGTCTAAAACAAAAGACAAATGTCTTTATTTCTGTTTCTATGTTTTTCTGTACTGTTTATATGCTTTTCACTGTCAGAGCCTTTTGCAAATACCAACAATTTAATCCTTGGAACATACCCGATTTCCATATTCCCAACGCACTGATACTAGAAAAAGAAACAAAACCAGCGTGATTAAATTCACTGAGAACTGCATCCAAATTCCAGACTCCCCCACTTCCTCAACGTAACCTGTTAAATGCTGCCACTTTCAGTATAGCCATAAGCACTCTGAATCTACCATGCAATCAAGCTATCAAGACAATTTGGAATGGTAACAGAATTCTCAAAGATTCAATATGATAATTGAAAACACAATATATGCCTGAAACTTTCCTATCCAGTGTGAGAAAAACAGAAGTACACTATACTTCTAACATCCAGCACCTGCATAACATATTGTCAGTCTTAGTAACTGTTTTGTAGTTCAATACCCAGGTGGCATTAGGGACAAAGTGATGTATTTTAATTTTATATAAAAAAATACATTAGAAAATTTACCAATTTTTATTACAACGCAGCCAACCAGCAATGCCTTAACCAGATTAAAGAGGCAGGCGCACCGCCTCTTCATACAGAATACATTTTTGAATAATTTGAATAAATGCTTCTGGTAAAAGCACAACAGTACAAAAACTGGAATAACAAGCCAGTTACTCTGTTGTATTTAAAATACGTGCTCTTGTAACACATGTATAGTTAGGAACCAAATGTATGCGAACTCTTGTAAAAGAAATCTACCATAAATAAACCTGCAGAGATACTGGAGAGAGTCCAGCAAAGGGTCACAAAGATAGTGAAGGGACTGGAGCATCTCTCCCATAAGGTAAGTCTGAAAGAGCTGGGACTGTTCAGCCTGGTGAAGATAAGGCTGAGGGAAGATCTTATTAATATCTATAAATACCTGAAGGAAGGGTGCAAACAAGATGGATCCAGGCTCTTCTCAGTGGTGCCCAGTGACAGGACCAGAGGCAATGGGCACATACTGAAACACAGGAGGCTCCCTCTGAACATCAGGAAACACTTGTTTACTGTGAGGGTGACCGAGCACTGGCACAGGCTGCCCAGAGAGGTTGTGGAGTGTCTCTCCTTGGAGAAATTCAAATGTCATCTGGACACAGTCCTAGGCAGCCTGCTCTAGGTGGCCCTGCTTGAGCAGGGGGATTGGACCAGATGACCTCCAGAAGTCCTTTCCAACTTCAACTATTCTGTGATACCAGAACTGACATCCCTAGTTAGAAGTAATAGACCTAGAGAGCATTTTCCCTAAAATAAAACTAATTCGATAAATAGAATGTACAACAAAATATTGAAGTGATTCTGATCCACCCCAACTTTCTGACACAGCCCTCTCCCTTTCCTTTTTCCTCAGTCTTTTTATTTCTTCTCAAACACAAGAAGTCTTTCAACACCTTGTGCAAAAAAGCGTCCTGTTCATGATGTAGTATTCTAGGAAAATCTCTGGCTGTACAAGACACCAAATACATGGGTTGGATATTTCCAGGGCCTGCTTTTCCATCTGGCCATTTTACTATAACAGAGACCAGAAAACACTGCTCATCCAATGAAAACAACTAGCTCCTGTAGCATTATTATTACCTTTTTAATGTTTTTTAATGGATAAAAAAGGAGGACACTAACTCAAACCTGCCTAAAAACAAAGCTCAACTCAGTATTAAATTTCTCACTCAGTATGTAGGGATCAAGCGTAATTTTTTTTGTGCTGACATAACACAGTGCAACACTAACACCAATTGATCAAACTTTTGCAATCCAAAGATAACCAACCAGCATTTTTCTTCATAAGGATTTAATTTCCATTACGTTCTGTCATACCTCCTCCTATTGTGAAATTTCTCCTGTTATGCATAGATCATGTATTTCTTAATTGGCTTCTCACTTTATCCAAATAACAAGCATACTGAACTTCAAACATGACTCACCTGAGATGTCTGGCTTTGGAAGAATGAAGAACAGCTTTATCCACCCTTGGGAAGTAAGGATTACTATGAAGAATTTGAAGACCAAAATGCGAAAAGGAAAACATACTTCAAGTGTTCAATGATTTATTTTTTTTCTTTGCAGAAGTTCCTTCTTTGTTGGCTCACTTTTTTCCAGAATGGTAAAATATCTTCTAAATGCTTAAAATGAAAATATAACATGTAACTATTCTATGATATACATTTTTGAGCTTTATTATTCCACAATATAGTGTCAAGAAGAAATGCAAAGCAACTTATTTTATGGGCAAAATGAAGTAAATATTTTTCTTTGAAGGCACAAAGTCATTTGAGCTTTAGTTGCAATGATTTTTTTTTTTATCTGCACATTTTATGCAAAATATTTGAATTGAAACAATACTGATTTATGCAAGATATAGAATCATAGAATAGTTTCATTTGGAAGGGACCTTTAAACGTCATCTAGTCCAACCCCCCCGCAATAAGCAGGGACATCTTCCAACTACACCAGGTTGTTCAGAGTCCTGTCCAACTTGACCTTGAATGTTTCCAGGGATGAGGCATCTACTACCGCTCTGGGCAAACTGTTCCAGTGTTTCACCACCCTTATTGTAAAAAAATTCTTCCTTACATCTAGTCTGAATCTACCCTCTTTTAGTTTAAAACCATACCCCTTGTCCTATCACAACAGGCCCTACTGAAAAGTTTGTCCCCATCTTTCTTATAAGCTCCCTTTAAGTATTGAAAGTTAATACAAAGGAATTGATTTTTACAAATGATGACTCAAAAAAGGGAGATGTATTGAACACATCTTACTTCACAAAGCATTTCTAGACATTCTTTGTCACACACACTCTTGTCACAATCTTACACAGTGTTAACGGGCTTCATCATCAGTCAACACTTACTTTCCAAGTACATACTAATCAGATTAGAAAAAAACCTGAACGATAAAATGAACCACTTACAATGCCCTTCCCAAACTAATCTACTATTACTTTGCTGGAATCACAGTTCACTCAGAGCAAGCAAGGTAGATAGGAACTAATTCAACTTAAATAGAGGAAAGCATAATGTGACGTATGACATATGATGTAAGGTCAGTTAACAGGAAAAGATATTCCAGGTTAAAGTTTTTCTCAAAAAAAATACTTTTTTATACTCAAGTTATGCAAGCTGGTGGGGGAGAGGCTTTGGGGGAGGGGCTATATATATTGGCTTCCATTCTTGTGGCGGTTTAACAGAGAAATGGAAAACTTTTGGTTGTAAAAACAGTGTCTTAACAACTGTGTTCTGTTAAACCACGTTAAGCTCTTTTTCAGAGAAGGTTATAGTTTCCTAACTCTTCTTGTCTTTTGTGTAGATTTTCTTGTTCTAAGATAGCACCTTTGAAAAAAAAAATAAAATCATGTTTTTACATCAGCAAACATCTGTTATTTTTCTTGACAAAGTAGGATATCTCATACCCTCTGACAGCAAAAACTAAAATAACTACTTTAGTTCTCAGAGTAATTGCAACGCAAATAATAGGTTCACTAAGAAGTTAAAGGGCAGTATCCATTTCAAATAGTAGTTTTAACTGAAAAATATTTTAACCATGTTGTTCCTGCCACTCTTTCTTCTGCCAGCTTTTCTAGTGTTGGTTCAATAGTCCTTCTTTATTCTGGATATTTGTTTAAAAGACTGAATATGCAAGTAAATACTAAGGAATTTCTATTCCTATGTGCAGACTTTGCAGGCAAATTGAGATTTGCAACATGCATTCTCTGTTTAGATTTACAAGCCCAGATTTTCATTTTCCTTTTTCTATATTAACATAGAGACACACATAATATATTATGACTTACATTGGATGTTTTAACTTTATTATAAGAACAAAAGTTATAGAAAAAGGTAGTATAGTAGTTGGAAAAGTTTGAGGGAAAGCTGCGTATTGCAGATTAAAAGATGCCATAAGCTCCAGTAAATGCTACATCTTGGGATCCACAGACATGTCAAAAACTGTATCTTTTTTCTTCATCTGTTTAATAGATCTTTAATTTTACACAACTGATAAACAACTTGTCTCATATGAATCCACCTCTGCAGCATTGTTTTTTTTAACCCTTGCAAATGTTCTAAAACCCTTCAGATATTTGTATACACCTATAATGCTTATGCAATGCAAATGTGATGGTTAAAAATTAAGATGTTGTATATGAGCACTAGTCAAGCTCTATTTCAAGATTCATTAGGAAGCCACTTCGTATATCCAGTTCCAGGTAATTAAAACAGGATAACTGTCTAAGCAGGGAATGAAAAAAACAAACACACATAAAAGAGAAAAACTGAAGTTTCTTCAATATTGATTTCATTATCAAAAGAAATTAATACAGAATAGTTCAGAATGAGAAACGCTTTATAATCCAGTTTGTACTTATACTGAAACAATGTACTTTTGATTAAAAAAAAACCCTTTTCAATGATGACAACTGTACTTACTGTTAATTTGAAATTGTACTGCCTACTATAATAAAAACTTGGCTTTTTCTTCTTCCTTGTAATCTCTGAAAGTGGAACTAATCACAACAGTGAGAACAAAAAGTTCAATGTGAGTGACCTATGAGCTAAAAAGTATGAATGTAGGCACAGAACTGAGGGGAAAAAAGTTTTTCTAAGACAAGCTCAGAAGACAAGACCTTTCTATGTAGTATAGCCTACACAGCATAGCATATATTTGAAAGATTAGGTTACTTATTTTAAAATACTTATAAAATTTATGAGGAATTTCAAAGGATTCTGATGAAGCTGTAATATCTCCACCTTATTCAGAAAGTTACTTCACCATTCATTTCTAAAAGTAATTCGTATAACATTTGTTTTTAAATATTCTTCAAAATACTTGTATTTTTCATGCCAAATATCAGAAAGAAAAGAATGGAATACTTTCTGTAATCCTGCATTTTTCTATTTTATGTTGTATATGAGCACTAGTCAAGCTCTATTTCAAGATTCATTAGGAAGCCACTTCATATATCCAAAATTATAGTGCTGCATGCTTAGTAATGGCACAATTGATGTCTGTGAATGATTTTTCTTGAGTAATCCATTCAGTACCAATGGCAGAGCCAAACATTGCAAAATTGGAGCAGAAACAAAGCTAAAACTGATGTCATAAAACAAATAACCTTGATGAAGGTTGACTCAAGTCTGGTGTACTAGCACATGAAAAAATATCCAAGCATTTTTATGGAACTATTTTCTTCCTATCCATTACATATTTATAAGTCATGAACCAGACAGTAAGGAATTCTGGCAGCTGTCAAATGCTTGTTTTCCTATGTAACACAATGAAATTGTTCTCCAAGTGTTGAAACAGGTATGACATTTTTCCAGTCTCACCTTCCTTATTTAGACAGCAAGCAAACTAGAAACTATCATCTAGGAGATAAATCTTGGAGGGTATTAACTAATATGAATGAGCAACTGGGCTTAGCTTTCCATAGATACACACACACAAAAAAAAGCTTTGCATTTAGCTATTTGAAGGTAATCCCTGATACAAGCATATTTACCACTGAAAAGAAGTAACGTTCAAGTCAATTAATGTTTATTCAAGGTAAAACTAAGCACACAGTAGTGAGATAGGAACATTAAATATTTGTCATGACTTGTCAAGACATCAAATGTAATACCTTCAATCTATTCAATCAATACTATCAAAGTATTTACCAAACTTCGTATCACTCTAAGATTTAGTATTTATAAGCCTATTGTAGAGATTTACTGAGAACAATTTTCTAAAAACACCACAATGGAGTCTATGCCTTAGAAAATACATTTTTTAGAAGTGATCCATTGTATAGCTAATTACGTATTGATGTTTACATTTAAAACAGAAAAGAATTCTTAGAAACCTTTTTTTCAACATTACTTGACATCACACAGGAGTGCTACCCCACGTAGTACCCAGTGCTCTGGAGGCTGAAGGGTTTTAAGATCCACAGCAGCAATGTAATTCATATCTGCTCGAATAGTCTTTTTGTAGACTGGACATGAATACAGACGTGGATCTTTTGAAGCTGAAAAGACAGAAGAGACATAAAAAACCCCAGTGAAACCCTGGTTGAAAAAACAGGGCCCTAAGGGACTGGGCATAAGGCAAATGTAAAATTGCATCAAAGTTCAATAGCACACAGCTCTCCATCACCACCAAAGACAGCTCTTACTTGATTCTCACACTGTTCACTACTGTTATTGCCAGCTGAAGGCCACATATGGCTTGAAATTCCTGCGGGTTTAAGACTTAACATCAGCATCTAGGAATTGGATGTAGCAAGAAATGTAAATGGACACTCTAGTGTGATCAGCGTTATTATTAGTTCAATCTGCCCACTGAAGATTATTTCTTATCAATATATTATTAATGTGTCAAAATAAAAAATGCCCTATTTCAAACAATCTCTTTTGAAATGCATTTAGTATTTCAGAGTATAAATTGTCAACATCTTCACTGCAGAATTAGAACAGTGGTCTAGCCGTGCTTAATACTTCAGTGTTCATTATTTAGCATCTTAGATGCTTTCACAGTGATCACGCCTCGTATAAAAGATCAGCTACACAAAATCCTGGTAAAACAGCATGTAAGCAGGCTTTGCTTTTTGGAGGTGGAATGCTTTTCAACAGAAATTTCCAATTTTACATTCAACAGTGGATAGTCCTATCCTATTTTACATCCCTATTCAACAGCAATTCCTATTCTATATTCAAGAAAACCCCACATTAACCTAAATTATACATTTTCACAAAACAGCAATGTCCTTCAGCCCCTTAAGTTTCCTTTCCATTCTTACAGTCCTTTTCTGCCTCAAAACCAAAACATCTTCCTCCACCTCTTGCATGCTTCTGTTAGCTTAAACATAGCCTGGTCCAGAAAAAAAAATATGCATTTTTATAAATATACAGGTTACATATATAACATGTCATCTATAAATACCTGTGCTGGTTTTGACTGGGGTACAGTTAATTTTTTCCATAGTAGTTAGTACGGGACTATGTTTTGAAACAACAACTGTGCTGAAGACAGTGTTGATAATACAGGAATATTTTCATTATTGCTGAGCGGTGCTTACACAGCATCAAGGCCTTTTCTGCTTCTCACACCACCCCACCAGCGAGTAGGCTGAGGGTGCACAAGAAGTTGGGAGGGGACACAGCTGGGACAGCTGACTCCAACTGACCAAAGGGATATTCCATACCATATGATGTCATGCTCAGCATGCAAAGCCGGGGGAAGAAGGAAGGGAGGATGTTCAGAGTTATGGCATTTGTCTTCCCAAGTAACTGTTACCTGTGATGGAGCCCTGTTTTCCTGGAGATGGCTGAACACCTGCCTGCCGACGGGAAGTAATGAATGAATCCCTTATTTTGCTTTGCTTGCGTGCACAGCTTTTGCTTTGCCTATTAAACTGTCTTTATCTCAACCCATGAGTTTTCTCAGTTTTACTCTTCTGATTCTCTCCCCCGTCCCACTGGGCAGGCGTGACCAAGCAGTTGTGTGGTGCTTAGTTGCTGGCTAGGGTTAAACCACGACAATAACTTATGTAAGGTATACATGGGGGTTTTTTTTATATATATATATATATATGTTGTGTATACGTACTTACATAAGTTTTGTATATATATAAATTACATTGGGTTTTGGGATGTGTGAAAGAGGTTATTTGGGTTTAAGTTACAGAGGCTACAGAGTTTATGTATATAAGTGTTGATCTTCTCAATCTAGGATACATATTGTCAATGAAAGACTGAATGCAAGAATGTTTGTCAGAGGAGGCAGAGAACCGCTCATCTGCAATGGGGTTAAAAAGTTATTCATACCGTTAAGACCAGAACATAGAGACCTATCTAAATATTAGGGAAAAAAGTGCCTATTATCAAGGAAGGCTGAAAGCTCATTTTATACGGAAGACAGGGAAGTCTCCCCATTGAAAAAGATTCAGCATGTATACAATGAATAGTGACAGCCTCATGAAATCCCTAAAGCCCAAAAGACTTCCATGCAGTTGAATATAAAGTTACATTGAATTCTATCAAAATAACATCCTTTACAATACAGTTACTTACTGTTATTCTCTGCATATATCCTTATAACTGGCATCATCTCAAAGAGCACCTTGGGCTTAGATTCAGTCAGTCTCATGTTTCTTCTGTCCCAACCAGCTCCTTCCAAATACAGCCCATACACATACACACCTTCCAAAGGAGGGCTTGTGATATCATCCTTCATCCATTTAGTGACCTCATTGCACAGCACTACACTGTCAAGAGCCCATCCTTTGTTAGCCCTTGTTATTTCCTGCCCAAAATAGACAAAAGCATGGAGGTTACATTTTTACATGTGCACAGAGCCATTTTTTCCAAGCACTTATTAGAAACATTTGTATGGTCATAACTTACCCTCTTCAATACAAAATATTAACTTTTTATGATATCCATGTTTACAGGAGTTTGACTTCTTTCTAAGCTAGTGATGGCATGGTAGTACAAGAAAGCTTTGTATATTTGTTTTTCAATCTTTCTATTTTATGCAATATCTTAAGACCATACCAGGTAACACAACCACTGAGTGCCAATGGTAACTGGCTCTTATAATATGAAAATTTCACAGCTTTCATGAGACAAGAAAACATTAACTGCACACGCTAAGTAAAACAGTTCCAATGACAAAAGCAAAATGCATAATTTTCTTCATATTTTCTGGGGTTACCTTCCTTTTCCTGTACTTACACTTTTCATTAACTGTATACTTAATAGTGAGTAAAAGCTCACTCAGCTCTAAAGGTACATAAAGAGACTGCAAAAAAACCAGAGAACACTTGGAGATAGACATGCCTAAGATTCAACATATACTTCAAATTTAGTCAGCTAGTTAGTGCTCTAGACAACACTCCTTTATCTTGCCCAATCCCTTACTATCCCATGCTATGAAGTTATGCCAAACCTAAGTTTTATCTTGGTCTTGTAAATGTTTTCCAAGATCTTTGTTTGAAGAAGTTGGAATGAATGTTTGTCCCATACTGCAGTTACAGTTCAATGATCATTCTGGCTCTTTATCTTTCTCATTTCTATTTGTTCCACCATATAGCAAAGCCCAGAAAGTCACTTTGGTTTTCACTTGGGACATTAGGTTGTTATTTACCCACATTCTCTTTTTAGGGAACCAGAAATGTTTTGTAGATTCCAACTGTTTCAGATCCTGCTACTAAACCCTTTCCACAAGCTTGGGTCCAAAAGAAAATTCCAGTTTAGGACCGTTTACTCAAAAGCAATATCGTGTTATATAATTCCAAGGCTATATGCCTGCAATTTTAGTGGAAGTAGGTCACCAATTAGAACTTCAGTTTGACAGCCAAAGATTACACTACCCAGACCTCAGAGCAAAAGTGGAGATTTTCCTTCTCTGCAAATCTTCATTCTGTCCTCCACAAGTTAGCTTTTGTCTGAGGTCCCATTGGATTCCCACCTGAGTATTCTTTCCCAATTTTACAGATTCCAAACAATTATTGTCTCCAATGCGTCCCTTTATGCTGACCACCATAGGTATTGATTGCCCCTTTTAAAGTAAAAAGTAGCTCACTTGTCAAATGCAACTAGCATGCTGAGCAAGCAACACAATCACCAAGTCAACAGAGATACATACATTATAAAGATATATCAAACTTCATACTTAGTACACATTAATAAATGAAACACTTTCCCATTTCATGAAGAGAGACTGAATCAGCTACTTGACTGCAGAAGTGTAATTTAAGACTAATTCTGAGTAGCTGTTCTGGCAAGTACTGAACACAGACCAAAAGGGAGGAAAAAAAGGAAAATAAATTCATGGGCTTAACACCTCTTCTCAAGGATACTCAATGGTAACATGAGACATTACTTCTCCAGCCTACCTTAATAACTTTGTAGGGTAGCCCCTACATACACAGGGCTTGGATCAAAGTAGGAAATATATTTTAACACGTTAGTGGTTGAGGTACTGAAAAAGCATGTTCAGAGGGAGAACACTTCACTCAGGAAATGTTAGACAGTTAGGCAGTCACATACCTTCCCTGCTGACATGATGGAGCCATGTGTATAACTGAGCCTTCATCACGCGGTATATATTTTTTAAAAAAAATATATAAAAGAATAAGCAGAGTGAGACTTTAAACACAACTTACCTGCCTCACTGCAGTTAAAAATCCTTGAGGATTAAAAAATCCTGTCATCCAGAAGCAGTTTGGTCGGCTTTCAAAAATCCAGTTGTAAAATTGGTGGTTTCTTTCTAGAAGCTCAGTAAACCAGAAACCAAGTGTACTGGAAGCCCAAGATGCCTAAAAATAGTAAACAGCGTGTTCATTCTTTGATTTTATTCAATATTTTTAAAACATAATATTCATGTCAAGAAAAGGTAATTCCTCACAAGGTGATAAACAACATATTATTAGTAAAGCATATTTAAAGAACATTTTTCATATCTTAACTTTCAACGTGATAGATAAATGCTGCATCCCACTGAAACCTGAAGCAAATTCTTGCTCTATTCAAGTTCATGCCTACCATTCCATTAAGCATTCCATTAATGCTCCCTGTGCTAACTGTCCATTTTATGACTTTTTTTCAAAATTAGATAGTTGTGTGAACTAGGAAGAAATATTGTCTACATGTCTTTCTAAAGCCAGGGTCAATGCATCAAGATAACCGGATTTCTGCCAAAACTATTTTGCTTTTTCTGAAAAAAGCTAAGGAAAATTGAGCTTGGACTATGTGAAGATTTACGACGATTGTTCTTTTTGAATGGTTGTATGATACTTGTGCTGTGAAGCACCTGCTTTGGTCTAGGTTTTGTACCAAGAAAACACTTTGTCAATAAAAACAAAACAAGCAAACAAAAACACCAAAAAACCCTCCCCATTTTTCTTTCCATCAGTTGCCATAAACAACTCTAGCTATCCCTGAAAACAGTTTCTATGGAGAGAGGCTGAGACAGCTGGGATTGCTTAGCCTGGAGAAGAGAAGGCTCAGAGGAGATATTATCAATGTCTATCACCTCATGCGTGGAGAATGGAAGAAGACAGAGCTAGATCCTTGTCAGCAGTGGAGAAGAGGCAATGGGCACAAGACAAAATGTGGGAAATTCCATTTAAACTTAAGGGCCTTTTTGGTGGTTGGTTGGTGGTTGATTGGTTGTTTTTTACTGTGAGGGTGATCCAACACTGGAACAGGTTGCCCAGAGAGGTTGTGGACTTTTGATTCTGGAGAGTCCTGGGAAACCTGCTCTAAGTGACCCTGCTTTCAGAAGTGGGGTTAAATTACACTATGTCCAGAGCTCCCTTCCAGCCTCTACTATTCTGTGATTCTACAACTACAAGCCTTAATCTCAAAGAATAGTAGCAGTGTAGTCCACTAGTGTGGGTGCTATTTTTTAAAATCCACCACCACATTTTAAATTATTCTCTTCTCTCTAGCTTATTATCCTGCCAATATGCAACAGGCTGTTAAAATGGGAAATACCTGCATCTCCCACATTCATTTATATTTTTATAAATGAAAAAATGACTGTGTTTATGCTAGCCTAAAATCTACTCCAGCAGTTGCACAGTCCTGGTTAACACTTGTGTTTGAAAAAAGTATTTACTATATGTCTAGCAGATTAATCTATCTCTACAGAATTTATCTTTTTTCCTGACAAAACAAGTGATGTACACCTACTTTTTTCCAGCTAGCAGGAATCCTTCCATCATACATGCAGTCTAAAGCATCCCTTAGATTTTCACTCATAACAATTGTCCCATCAATGGCAAGTTTTAGATCAGTCAGAGTGCTTCTCACTAAGGAAATAACTCTCTGCATTTGTTCAATCTCCTGTCGCAAAAATATGTTCATAGGCTGAAAAGGTCCCATGTTCTTCAGTTTCTCTTTTACCTGTAAGTAGAAAACCAAAAGATCCTTCAACAGAAATAAAAAACAAAGGCGACTTTATGTCAAGGTTAGGCATCAATGCAATTTTTAAGACATAGTATTTTTATTTAGGTAGTTAAATGGTCAGTTTGGCATCTTCCTTGAATCCTCTGCAAGACAGAAATACAGGATTTGTTCCAAGAGAAATCTATGATACTGAGACTGGCTATGTTTTTAGCCTAACTCATTATTTAGTCTGTATATTATTCTACGAGCTAACGTCATTTAAACAGCATGTAGGCCATATCCCATTTCAAGGATTTCAGCTTTAATTCCAACAGACAGTTCCCAAGGTTCACTTTGCACAAACCAATCAAGAGTGATTGCCCCAGCCACTGTGCCTCAGCATAGTAGCGCTATTTATCAGCAATGCCTGGGAACTATCACAATGCCAGGCAGTCTTGTATTCTAATAAAATTTACTGATCTATTTTTGATCACAAGTGTAAAGTTAACAAATTAACAACAACTGTACAGACATAACTAGAAATTTTGTAGTCAATATGTTCCTATTAGGAGATAGGTGAAAAAATTATATATACCATGTACTGAATCCTATACGCAGGGTAACAGCCCCTGTTCTCATTAATATGCATGAACTTTCTAAGTTTATCAGTATTTTGCTACACAAAAAGGAATTTAAATAGTTTTCACCATGTGAAAAAGTTTAGTGCTCCATATTCACTTCTATTAAACTAAATTTCAATTTGTCATTTCTGATCAGAGCTGATGTGCCCAAAAAGAGCTCTTGTAAACTTAACAGGGCTAACTGTACCTGTACAATGACACTATATAATATGTGTCTTTATTAAGCCACATATCTATTGCTGGAGATGTCAAGTAGAATTTGAAGGGAGTTGAATTAACAACCACCAGGAGATTTAGCCCATCACTAAAGCAGTACCCTTCTGAGAAACTCAACAAATTGCAGTCCTTTGAAACTCTCAGACATCTGGTTCAGCCTTTTGGAAAGTCATAAAGCTCAGTCTTCTAGAAATACAGTAAGTCAGAAACTTCAGCAAGTGCAAACTTTTGGAAGATTGCTAGATAATCAGAATTGCAAATTCAGATACATTAACTCATCTGTTCAGATAAAATACATTATCATAATAATGCCATTTGAGGGAGGACTACATAATACAAAATGGGCCACAGAAAACATAAAACAACAGATATGAGTACCTGAAGAGAGTCTATACTCATGAGCATACCCCACATAAGGGAAACTTATTGCTGCGTAAAAACAGAAAAGAGGGCATTAGGTTGTACAAGTCTCCTTGCTCCTTCTCATAGCTCAGCATCCTGACAGGAGAATTTTGGCGTTCATAAGCCACCTAGCCTTGCATCAGGTCCTCACACTAACTTCCGCTAAAGACTAAGTAAAATGGTAGAAGACTAAGGATAAGAGATTTCACTCTCCTCAAGAAGGAGATGGCAGGCAAATTATCTAATTAATAAAACATCTTACTGCCTAGATGAGCAGGTGGCTACTTTGGGAGTCTGTTAAAGCATAAACATAAGTGTGAACTTTTTTCTGATGACACATTGGGGTGATTCACATCCATTTCATAACAATAGAGTTGTAAATGCTTTATTACTGACATAACCAATCTTACTTGCTTTTAAGCTTTCACAAATATAATGAAACACAAAAGTTCAGCATCCCCTGATACAGGAAATACAGGAACCGTAACTATTTTATAAGCATTTTCCTCTCATTTATTTATAACCAGCCTCACCTGGGAAGAACTATAATGTCAGCATCCTAAAATTCTGGGGCTCTAAAGGACAACTAAGAACTATGGAAAGACCTAGAAACAACACAAATTGTCCAAACACTCAAACTGTAGTCTCCAGGATGGAGGACAGAGAATACAGTCAATTGGAGTGTCCATGTATCTAGTCATCAGTAAATGTTTTCTAAGCGTAAGAAAACCCTCTGACCTTGAAAGACATTCCATCTTCCACATAAACAGAAGGAAAGATGCTATTTCAGAAAATAAATGGCTGCAAGACAGCAGGTGTCTGTTACAAATATAATTACATGGGCTATTATGTGTTAATATGGATCCTGAGATACGAACACTAGGCTTCAGTCAATGAAAGCTATCACTTGACAAGCTTTTCAGCATGCACTTCACTGAAGAAGAAAGCAACCTAAAAATATCTTCAGGATGTAAGCTGAATCCCAAAGTAATACATATGTTACAGCTGTAATACTTTTAGAAGCATGAATACACTTGCAACACCACCTCAGTTCTCTACAGTGTCAACAAGCTTAGCTTAAAAGCTGATGATCCTACCTCCTCCATAGTGCAAATGGCAACTTAAGCATTAAGTGGTTTAATATTTTGAAAAAGCTCTTACAAAAGCACTTCAGCGCACATTTGGTGACTTCATTATAAATGTTAAGAGTCTGGTCAGACTTCTTTAAAATGCGTTTTTGAAGTATTGCCTGTATGAATGAATTCAGATATGCTTTCAGAAAAACTTAGTATCATTACTTTTTTTTTTTTAATCCACACAAAGCAAGATGGAGCAAATGTTTTTGACAGAATTTCATTAACTCACTTCAAATGGTACATAATCAGCAGGAAGCTTTTCCAGCATATCATCAGCCAGTCTGGCTACAACTGCCTCTCGGGTTTCACCTCCTCCACCAGAGCTATCTTTAGGCTGAATACTGAGGATGATGTCCAATACATCTTTGGAAAGTTTACTTTGGTAAGTGATATCCGCATTGGGGTGCAAACCAAACACCTCTGGTGTATCATAAGCAGGAAGACTCTACATAGTAAAATATAAAAAGAGCACAACTGGAGATGGGTTTATAAGCTAATTATTAAAAACAAACAACAAAAAAAATAACAAGCACAAAAACCCCTCCCTTACATTGTAAAGTAAGAGGCTAAATTAAACAGTCTTAGGGCAAATAACATGTTGTGATCTATTTGTCATGTCACAACCCAAAGCACACCAAGGTTAGCAACAGATTCAGTTTTAACCTCTATACACTATTTTAAGAGTCTGCTTGCACTTTCATTTATCTACACCTTTTATTTCTGTGAGGTTGTACCCAATGTCTGGACTCCATTCTATGCCCTTTTTAATAACTGTATGCCTTCAGGTATGTCCCTCAAGCAAATCACATAAAAAAGAAAATGTTACTGTCATGACAATGATGACAGCGTTGATGACAACAATTAGTTGTCACTAATAGATATGCAGACTGTTAGAAAGCAATAAAGACTCTGTGAATAAAAGACAAAATACAGGTACTCAGAAGAAAAGACAAAATACAGGGACTCAGGAACTTGTGAGAAACACAAGTGAGAACTTGTGTTAAAAAAATGTGTGGACATGGCATTGCGGGACATGGTTTAGTGGGCATGGTGGTGTTGGGTTGATGGTTGGACTCAATGATCTTACAGGTCTTTTCCAACCTTAATGATTCTGTGATTCTGTGAAGTGAATTAGGTTTTTTTGTGTTGAAAAGCTTTTATTTACCAACCTGTATGTACTGAAGGTATTGATCCACCATAGTACATTTGGGTATGCTGTATCCTTTGTAGAAGCTGAATTCCTGACTGAATGTATTTTCACTGAACCAAACCTTTACAAAGGCGTTCATGAGTCTTTTGTCATAGTCATCTGTCACACGGCCACCATACTGAATCTCACCTATCATGTAACAGACAGTACTCCAGGAGATCCCCTAAAACCAAGCAGAAAGCACTGACTTTAGCTAATCCTCTTCTCGCCTATTTACATCTCCCATCTTTCTCCCAGCTGATATACCAAGTCCTGCATCTTTGTCCCTTTTGGAAGAAAGTTATTTTCTTACTAATCTTTTTTTCTATAACCCTGCATTCCCAGAACACCTTCAAGGATTTTTCACAATAGAATTCATTGACAACTAATTCAAGAGGCTATTCCGGCATTTGGGCAAGAGGGATACAGCTACATTTCAATTTCAATTTCACTTAAAATGCCAGTCGCAAAGTGATCTGCTACAGGCCTCTATATGATAACTGACCATATGAAAGTGAGGCATGTAAAAGGAATTCTTACATAGTCATTTAAAGCAACTTTCCATTTCTTTATACTGCCAAGATAGGTTGGAGGAGCCGAATCTTATTATTTTTACTCAAAATTTATTTAAACAAAAGAATATTTAAAATACAGTGGTCCATTTTTAACTATATGGCTTAATTAGCATTGAAAAGAAGGTCTATACTTCTAAAGGTTTATATTTCTGAATTTTTCGTGGAAGATGGCTGGGAGGGATTTTAATTTTTTTTAATGTACAGGTTAATATAGAAATTTAACATGCACAGGATCAAAAGTCTAATTTAAGCCTGCTGCTCTACAGACATGTATACTTGGAATGTTGAATGTTTGTGGTAAGAAACAAAAGAATAATTTAAAATCATGTTTGTGTTTCAGTTATTGGGAACCATGTATATACATTCCACTACTAGAAAGATCCATCACTCTGATCCACCTTCCCCACAAAAACATTAGTTACCTTCTTGGCATCCATGCCATCCAAATGATTTTGAATGAACTGCACAGTAGCATTGAAATCAGCTTGATTAAATTCATACGGTATATTCCAACCCAGAGATCCAAACTTGCGTCTTTCTTGAACAGTGGAGTGTAGAAAGGCTACAGCATACAACATTGGTTTCCATTGTACCATGTCACTGACATCTAGTAAATCCTGGGTGACACCTACTGATTGTAAGTGGGCTTTATAAGAAACACAGTAATAGTACTTTTCAAAACCACTTCAAATCAGTACTAAAACATCCCTCCTAGAGATATTTAGTTGGCTCTCTGTCTCTCCCAAGAGTAAATTACTGTCCTACAAAGTGTTCTATGCTGGAGACAGTTTATAGCACGTTATTAAGTTTCTCAAATTAAAAGAGTAAACTTCAGGAAAAAACCCACACAATTTACTAATGGCTGAATTAAGTTGCTTTCTGTACAGACTCTTTGACTACAGACCTTTATTTTAGGCAACGCAAAGAGCACTCAATAGCTAATGAAAATTAACATGTTGCTTTTCTGCCAAAAGACACAAGAAGATTAAAGATTTAAACCCTTTGAACTGAGATATAAGAAGCCAACATTTTAGAAAAAGTGTTTCCTGTTTTGCTCTACAATTAGTTCTAGCAACAGAACTTCAGCAGATCTTCTCTTCCTTTTAATTTTCACAACTTCTAGCTCAAACCAAGGATCAGGATGTGTCCTGGCATCATTGTGATCAGTTCCTCATACTAGCTTACACCTGCTATCAGTGGCTACAATGTGACCACACGATACCACCAGAGAGTCCAAAAATGAGCAAAATTTAACTTTAAATCCTTACCACTCTAGCACTCACCACTATATGTTCTCTTTAGTCCAGCTCTGAGCCCTTGTGGTGGTTCATTGGTAAACTTAATAGACATTTGAAGAAGGGTGATGGGGAACTGTTTGTGAATTTCAGTTGTCATCCACAGTCGAAAGTTCTCATGGACAGTCTCTGTCTCTATTACAGTGTCCATCAACTCATCCAAAAAGTCAAGTCCAAGGTGGCAGTTTTGCAGAAGTGCCCAGCCTCCCTAGTTTAAAACAACAGAATATAAAGTTATCAACATTGTTTACAAACCAAAATCACTAAAATCACTATTTATGCTGTAGGTTAGGAACAATGCCAACACATCTAAGCTATAGCAAAATATAGCATGTTTAAGCTCTTATGAGAGCTGTTAATGGAAGAAATCCTCCACAGTCAATTTTGCACCACTGGCTCACCAAATCATAATCAAGGCCTTAATCATTTGTTTTCATGTACATTTCATGTATAGAGACCAGTATCCATAGCAATGGTATACATGCAATTAACATACTATTTTTTCTCCTAGAGAAATCTCATGTGAGCT
Source organism: Gavia stellata (assembly GCF_030936135.1). NCBI lineage: Eukaryota > Metazoa > Chordata > Aves > Gaviiformes > Gaviidae > Gavia > Gavia stellata. The sequence continues at coordinate 81,594,450 of NC_082596.1, forward strand.
AAGCTGTGAGCTGGTCCTTCTAGAGGCATTGTTAGCTTGTTTGGTTTTATCATTGAAACCAGTGGTCCTTACTTGTCTGATCTGGTCTTGTCCCTACATTTTCCATTTTGGTACATTTAAAACATATCTGGACATAACTGTAGTGCTGATAAAGACTGATAAATCTTGACTTTCTAGGTGAACCCGTGATTTCATTGATCCTAAATAAGGGAGCTCAGAAGTAGCTCCATAGCAAGCTGCTAAACCTTGTTCCTCATAAGGGTCACAGGCTTGGAAAAAACCAAATATAATCAATTGCCATCAATCAATAGATATCAAACTTTCTCATATCAATTACCATACTTCATATAGACATCTCACATACCTCTTCATTAAGAAGTTATGTAAGACAGTGAGGGAAAGTAACCGCATTTCTCTTAACTAAACAAAAAGGAGCTCTTCTTCCCTGTCTTTTGAATGAGTTTCTTCTCATCTGATCTGCTAATTAGCTCTTAATGTGAATTTGTCAAATGAGAATCTGAGGCAAAAGTTAGAGGAAAACTGGTTATACAGACAGGGAAGAAGCTCATAACACAGGAGCACAAGAAGTTTAATCTATTCACATCAGCAGGCATAGCAGTACTACCACCTGATGTGCAAAGCATGCTAAATTGGAACATCTCAGCTTTTCTTTCCCATACAGGAAATTTTATTCTTCAATTCTTCCATGTTTCACTTGTAAAATGCCTGTGCTATCAGACTGTCCATCCCAATTCAAAATCCAGACTACAGTAATACAAAATATTTTGCTATACAGCCTTGTTTTTCTCAAGGTTATGATCTATCAGTAGTATATTTGGAATTAATCTTCTTCATTTAACAAAATATGTTTTTATTACTAAAAATACAAAACTGAAAAAATGTTGTGAAATGCTTGCTGAAGAATATTTAATATTCATGCATTCCAAACAATCAATTCAGCTATGTTCATCAGCCAACAACCTACAACAGAAACTCCATTTTATATGGAGTTGTTTAGCTGTTTTGCTGGGGTTTTTTGGAGTTGTTTAGTTGTTTTGCTGGGGTTGTTTAGCCTGGAGAAGAGGAGGCTGAGGGGAGACCTTATCGCTCTCTACAACTACCTGAAGGGGGGTTGCAGAGAGGTGGGTGTTTGTCTCTTCTCCCAAGTGACTAGTGACAGGACTAGAGGAAATGGCCTCAAGTTGCGCCAGGGGAGGTTCAGGCTAGATATTAGGAAAAAGTTCTTTACTGAGAGAGTAGTGAAACATTGGAATAGGCTGCCCAGGGAGGTGGTAGAGTCACCCTCCCTGGAGGTATTCAAGGAGCGTGTGGATGTGGCATTGTGGGATGTAGCTTGATGGACATGGTGCTGTGTGGTGTTGGGTGGGTTGGTTTTTGGTGTGTTGTGCCTTGTTGTTGTTGTGTGGTGGTTGGCTTGCGTGGGTTGTTTGTGGGTTTTTGGGTTTTTTTTTTTTTGGTGGGTTTTTTTTTTTTTTTTTCAGGTTGGACTTGATGATCTTACAGGTCTTTTCCAACCGTAGTGATTCTGTGATTCTGTGAAAAACACTGATGTCTGCACAGCATCAAAAAATTTGTTATAGCCAATTAAATGACTGTGAAAAGACAGTCCTATTGCTTAGGACACTTATTTATAGAAAGAAATATATTTTGTTGCATCAGCACTAACTACCCACCAAACAACTTTATTTCATGACAGGATTTTAATTTCTAAGTGTTTAATACAGATATAAAAAACATTTAGATTTTTGCCTCTTACATGAGCCATAGTCTGCTGTAGAAGTTTACGAGCATGGATTTCTTGCCCCTGGCCCATGGAAACATAACGTGTCTCTGTCTTCAGTTTTTTTCCCAAAGCAATAATTGAGTCTGTAGGATCAGAGCCCATGGAAAGAAAGCATATGAGAGGAGTACGTGGATCTGACTCTTCCCACGTCTTCTCCAAGTCCAAGATGACTCCCTCTGCGTATTTCTCCCCCATAGTGTCAATGATGTATTTTCTTGCCTATATTAAAAAGGGTAAATTTAACCTGTGATGTAATTATTTAATACTGTTTTCTTCCCAGTGTAAACACAACCAATAAGTAAACTGAAGAGCAAAGGCTGCTATAAATTTATATCAGATACACAAATATGCAACAAATTTCTTTTTACATGTTAATATATCATACTATCTTTGAAGGTGTTATTTCTTACAGCTTTATTAAGACCAGTTAAAACTTAAAAAATAAGTATTCTATTACATATATTTGCATGTATTGTTATATAATACCTATAATTACAGTATAATAAAAATTATAACCTTATTAAACCTTTAGAAAGGTTTTAATGATTTAAAGATGGTATCTCCATTAGACAGCATAACCCCTAACCTTAAAATCTTTCCTTTCCATATACTAGAGAAAAAAGGAGGAAAAGATAGAAGATACGCTTCAAAGGTGTTAGGTCTTTCCCACCTTCATGCTTAAAAAACAATGAATTAATAGTAATGATGATGAAAATAACTGTCACTACGTAGAAGATCCAGAGGAACAGGTGAAGACCATCTGTGTTATTCCTTATTTATTTATTTCAAAAATTGTTGTATTATTGTTCTTTTTTAATAAGAAATAGAAAAGGCTCTTTCAAACAGTCTGAGATTTTCTTTCTTGTATTCTTTCCCACTCCATTACTTCTGTCTTAGACCAATCTTCCCCTTAATACCTCTGGGTTACTTCTCAGAGACAAAAAATATTCAGCATTTAGCATTTGATAAAATATCAGTTTTCATAAAATCATCATGAGAAGAAAGTGTATCTTGCCCCCTATTAACAGAACTGAGGAACTAATTTTGCATGATCAGTTTCAGACACATAGCGCACATCTGAGAGATTCATTGTACAGTACCATTTAACCTTCTATTGACCGCAGTTACACCAATAATTGCTGAGGCTTTCTCTGAATCTAGTCACAATGTCTAAAGGTTTGCAGCTATAAAGTTAATACCACACTTCCAGTGATGCATTCTGATTTCAGTAAATTGCCAACCATTGCTCTGAAATTGTGAGCAATTGCATAATTTTTATTCTTTTGCACTGGAGAAGAGCATAAAGATTAAAAATGGTTCCTCAATTAAATTGTTTTCATGTTCCATTTTCTCTCAGCCAACTGAGTTCATGAAGGCCTAACATGAGGACCTTCTACAATTCCAGTGAGTAATATCAGCAAGGACAGTCAAAAATACCTTCTGAACTGATAAAGCAGAACTGGATAAACACATACCGTTTCCAAATGAAATCCTATCTCCATAATAAAATCATTGACTAATATTCATTCAATATATTTCAATAATTTTGCTAACACTGCTCTTGTAACAAATGCATAAATTGTCTGAAAAGAAGTTCAGAAAATGTAATGTAAAGGTCCATTACAAAAAGGAGTTTAGCATTAAATAAAAAAGTACTGAACTGCAATACAGTAACTATTATTCTAATGACACCTAAATAGACTATGTTGGCTATATAAATGTACCTGAGCTATGGTCCTGTCAGGACACCAAGATCTGATAAGAAGAAGATGTCTGAAGCAGTCCAGGGATTGACCATAGCCACTAGGAACCAGTTCTTCTTCAGGATTCTCACTGTCAAACCAGATTTTCCACTGTTTCTCTGCTCTGGAAATCTGCAGTTATACCATCAAAGGAGTAAATCTCACTAAACAGACAAGTCACATTTCAACTGCCACTAGGTCACAAACATTTTCTGAGGGTCAGAGACATGCAATCCACACACAGGCATTTGTTTAACAGTGTTAGTACACAGATTTTGTAAGGCTATTAAATAAAGAGAGGATAAGCTTTCAGATTTTAAGTACAAAATTGTAGAATGCAACAATGCCTTTAAGTATTCATATTCTGAAAAAATGAACCCCTACTCAGTATTTGCCATTAATGGTATAATGGCATAGCAAGGTCAGAACACAGATAGCTAGGCTCAGCCATAGCTTTGAGAACATTAAGTACATATCTGCTTCCCACATGACTGTACAGAGGGTACTCTTCACATATACTAAATGCTATTTACTTACTCCATTAGCTACCATACACTTAGTGTGCATTAAGACTATTCATACAAGTGTTGAATTTACTGAACGCTCTTTCCCTAACTCTTACTCCATGTAATCAGAGAAATATTGGAACAAGTATCATAAAACATAATGTAAGAAAGCACAACAGGGATGTAAGAAAGTCTAACAACCGAAAGAACATTCAAGTTGCATTATGTGAATTGGATAATAGCAAGTTGTATCCCAAACTGAAAGTATTATAATTATATAAAGTGTGAAACGTTCTACTTTTTTCTTATTTTCCTGGGGGTTTTTAAGTCTTTTTATCAATACAGGTTGCTAAAGAGTTGTGACCACAACTGTGGCTATCTGCTGTCAGTTTCATTCTGTTCTATAAAATAAACCAGTTTCCCACCACATGCCGTGATCACTACCAGATGATCACTGGTTAAACAAGAGACTTCTTTTTAAAAGCTCTTACTTACTTGATCGAGAATATCTGAAAATTGTTTAAGCTTACTGAGCTCCACCAAGTTCAGCCAAGTCATATCCAGAATCCATTTAGCTGGCTTAGGAGGACAAGCTTTAAGGTCTAGGGAAGCACCACCTGCAAGAAATAAGGAATTAGTTATAATTAGAGCTGTTGGAGACACCAAAAAAGAAAAAAAAAAAGAAAAAAGACCTGTTTGAAAAATGTAAACTAGATACTGCAATACTGCAAGACTATTTCACATGATTAAGTCTTCCCAGTCTGGACAAAGACTACTTAATAACTAAAGATGGTCGTAAAGAAATTTCTGAGTT